>NW_027308494.1:0-100532 GCF_047496885.1 Scyliorhinus torazame | reverse complement strand
GAGTCCGACTCAAGTTGAGTTTGACGAGTTGTTTGCAGTGCAGCAGTCCCTGTGTCACCACACTGTCACCCACACGTGTCGAGGCAAGACTCAAAACCTGCCATGAAAGATGTTTAAAAAGCAGCAGTGTTAATCCCACTGGGGCAGCAATAAATGAAGCAGACCGGCCAGCTCTTCACTTCCTCCCGCCGTCTCTGCCCTCTGCTGGCCTGAGTCAGCTGCCCAGGGAGCTGGCTGCTCCATGGGCCATGTGAGGTCAGTAATGAACAGCCACATTGCAGGGGCAGTTTGCTATTCCACTGAATCAAAAACATGACATTCGGCCCAACTGCTATGTGTTGCTCACAAGTCTCTTCTAACTTTACGTCATCATACCCAATCAGCATAATCTTCCATTCCTTTCCTCTCATGCATTTATCCAGCATCCCCTACAACGTATCTCTGCAATTCACATCAGCCACTCCCTGTGGGAGCGGGTTCCACATCCTTCCCATTCTCTGGGTGAAGATGTTCCTCCTGAGTTGCCCATGGACTGTATTTGTGACAAACATCTTCCCATCTTTACCATCAAAACCTTCCAGAAATGCAAACAGCTCCTTCAGGTCAACCTCTCAAAGTCTTCCCGATTCCAGAGCAAAGGTCCCCAGTCTGTTCAATCCTTCCTGATAGTTGGAACCTCTCAATTCCGACATTATCCTCAAAAAGTATCGATCCCCCTGCCTGCTGTCCAGCTCAAAGTGACCATCATACGGTGCAAGTGAGCAACAGGATCCACGAGGAGCTGGAAGAGATACCGCCCCACCTCCATACCCCAGACTCCCCTCTTGCCCCACATCCCCCAGCTTTCCTCACCCCCACCTCTTCCCAGCCCCCATCCCCATCTCCTCCCTGACCCACATTTAAAAAAAATCTGTTCAAGTGACCTGGGTGTCGCAGGCTCTGCCAGCATTAATTGCCCTTGACGGGGTCGTTAAGAGTCAACCGCATTGCTGTGGGTCTGAAGTCACATGTAGGGTAAGGACGGCAGATTTCCTTCCCTGAAGGACATTAGTAAAGCAGATGGCTTTTTACGACAATCGACAATGGCTTCATGGTTGTCATTAGACTTTTAATTCCAGATTTTTATTGAATTCACATTTCACCATCTGCCCTGGAGGGATTCGAACCGGAGTCCCCGGAGCTTTACTCTGGGTCTCTGGTTTACTAGTCCAGTGACAACACCACTCGTCACCACCACCCCCAGCTATTCCCAACCCCACACTCCCCCCTCCACCGTGACCAATAAAAACCCCAGCTATCCCCTTCCCCCATTGTCCCCTAACTCCTACCCTTCCCCTTGGGTGGTCACTCCTCCAAGATGCACATCATATTTGACAATGAAACTATCATCAATTCTTGTAAAAACCCATCTGGTTCACTAATGTCCTTTAGGGAAGGAAATCTGCGGCCCTTACCTGGTCTGGCCTACATGTGACTCCAGACCCACAGCAATATGTTGGACTCTAACCTGTCCCGATTGGCCGAACAAGGCAGAGTGGCAGCTTGGTAAGTACAGCTCGGTGATAAAGGCTGACTTGGTCAGAAATGCCCAGCTTCTCAATATTCCCTCACACAAGGTGGATGTGTCAGTATGTCCCAGACCTGTAAGCGAGGCAGATTCCTGATGCACTGAGCCACTCCCTTGCTGCTGACGTTGGTGCGGTCCAAGCAGAGTTCCTCGAGATCGGTCAGAGGCTGCAGGTGAACTAACCCAGCATCTGTCATCAATGTGTTACTCAGTGAAAGCTTCATCAACCTGCATACACACAGGAGAGCCATTAGCGAGCTGCTGTCTGACCACAACACAAACAAACAACTAAATAAAAAGGTAAGGAATACGCGTGCATGAGTAAGTGTACATTCACCACGCATAGCATTGCTCTGCGCACACGCACACACACACACATATATATATCATATACACACTCTTACTTGCAGTTGGTGCACACAAACATGACACACATGTGCACACATGCTGCATAGAAAGGCAGTGTGCACGCACAGCACAACACAAACTGGCCACGCACAAGCGCCCACTTGCTGTATAGAAATGTGCACAACCCGCAGTAACGGACGTACAGTGCCGTCACAGCGTGCACAACATGCTGATCACAATGGTCACAGTGGGACACAGTTAGGATTAAGGTTGATGGGCACTGGATGGTGATCAGGTGCAAGGTGCCACACTGTGACCAATCAGAGTGACAGATCAGTGATCGGTTCCTTCCTCGATACAGGCCAAACCTGTCTGAGCGAGGGCTCAGCTCCACCGCACACCACACCGTGTGCCTCAATACAGCCCCGAGCGGTGGGTCATTCCACTCGGACCAGCCCAGCTGCTCAGGTGTCAGCGTCGCTCAGCATCTGTCTCGGGGTCGGGGCCCAGTCACTCACACAAGCAACCTTCCAATCAGGTGCCACATTCGCAGCTCATTTAGTCAACCTGGTTTGAGAGAGTGTTGTAAAACAAAACGGGCAAAGAGTTACCGCTGCAATCTGGATAGGTGGCTGATGCCTTGGTCTGTAACCTGCGTGTAGTCGGTCAGGTCGAGCTCAACCAGTTTCTCAAGTTGGGACAAGAATTGCAGTCCAGAATCGCTCACCGTGTGCCTGTCTGGCAGTTTGAGGTGAGTCAGATTGAGACCTGGAACAGGGGGTGGATAAAGGGTGAGTGTTCGGTCATCACTCTACACCAATCCACTCTCTTCTTTGTTAAACACGGTAAGATATAACCATCCGTTTAAAAATATAATCCCCCGCAACAAATACACAGTGACAGTTAGAAACCTCAGACTGAATGTACATAGAACATAGAACAATACAGCGCAGTACAGGCCCACGATGTTGCACCGAAACAAAAGCCATCTAACCTACACTATACCATTATCATCCATATGTTTATCCAATAAACTTTTAAATGCCCTCAATGTTGGCGAGTTCACTACTGTAGCAGGTAGGGCATTCCACGGCCTCACTACTCTTTGCGTAAAGAACCTACCTCTGACCTCTGTCCTATATCTATTACCCCTCAGTTTAAAGTTATGTCCCCTCGTGCCAGCCATATCCATCCGCGGGAGAAAGCTCTCACTGTCCACCCTATCCAACCCCCTGATCATTTTGTATGCCTCTATTAAGTCTCCTCTTAACCTTCTTCTCTCCAACGAAAACAACCTCAAGTCCATCAGCCTTTCCTCATAAGATTTTCCCTCCATACCAGGCAACATCCTGGTAAATCTCCTCTGCACCCGCTCCAAAGCCTCCACGTCCTTCCTATAATGCGGTGACCAGAACTGTACGCAATACTCCAAATGCGGCCGTACCAGAGTTCTGTACAGCTGCAACATGACCTCCCGACTCCGGAACTCAATCCCTCTACCAATAAAGGCCAACACTCCATAGGCCTTCTTCACAACCCTATCAACCTGGGTGGCAACTTTCAGGGATCTATGTACATGGACACCTAGATCCCTCTGCTCATCCACACTTTCAAGAACGTTACCATTAGCCAAATATTCCGCATTCCTGTTATTCCTTCCAAAGTGAATCACCTCACACTTCTCTACATTAAACTCCATTTGCCACCTCTCAGCCCAGCTCTGCAGCTTATCTATATCCCTCTGTAACCTGCTACATCCTTCCACACTATCGACAACACCACCGACTTTAGTATCGTCTGCAAATTTACTCACCCACCCTTCTGCGCCTTCCTCTAGGTCATTGATAAAAATGACAAACAGCAACGGCCCCAGAACAGATCCTTGTGGTACTCCACTTGTGACTGTACTCCATTCTGAACATTTCCCATCAACCACCACCCTCTGTCTTCTTTCAGCTAGCCAATTTCTGATCCACATCTCTAAATCACCCTCAATCCCCAGCCTCCGTATTTTTTGCAATAGCCTACCGTGGGGAACCTTATCAAACGCTTTGCTGAAATCCATATACACCACATCAACTGCTCTACCCTCGACTACCTGTTCAGTCATCTTCTCAAAGAACTCAATAAGGTTTGTGAGGCATGACCTACCCTTCACAAAGCCATGCTGACTATCCCTGATCATATTATTCCTATCTAGATGATTATAAATCTTGTCTCTTATAATCCCCTCCAAGACTTTACCCACTACAGACGGGAGGCTCACCGGTCTATAGTTGCCGGGGTTGTCTCTGCTCCCCTTTTTGAACAAAGGGGCCACATTTGCTGTCCTCCAGTCCTCTGGCACTATTCCTGTAGCCAACGATGACATAAAAATCAAAGCCAAAGGTCCAGCAATCTCTTCCCTGGCCTCCCAGAGAATCCTAGGATAAATCCCATCAGGTCCCGGGGACTTATCTATTTTCAGCCTGTCCAGAATTGCCAACACCTCTTCCCTACGTACCTCAATGCCATCTATTCTATTCGCCTGGGGCTCAGCATTCTCCTCCACAACATTATCTTTTTCCTGAGTGAATACTGACGAAAAATATTCATTTAGTATCTCGCCTATCTCTTCAGACTCCACACACAATTTCCCATCCCTGTCCTTGACTGGCCCTACTCTTTCCCTAATCATTCGCTTATTCCTGACATATCTATAGAAAGCTTTTGGGTTTTCCTTGATCCTTCCTGCCAAATACTTCTCATGTCCCCTCCTTGCTCGTCTTAGCTCTCTCTGTAGATCCTTCCTCGCTACCTTGTAACTATCCACCGCCCCAACCGAAACTTCACACTTCATCTTCACATAGGCCTCCTTCTTCCTCTTAACAAGAGATTCCGCTTCTTTGGTAAACCACGGTTCCCTCGCTCGACGCCTTCCTCCCTGTCTGACCGGTACATACTTATCAAGAACACGCAGTAGCTGATCCTTGAACAAGCCCCACTTATCCAGTGTGCCCAACACTTGCAGCCTACTTCTCCACCTTATCCCCCCCAAGTCACGTCTAATGGCATCATAATTGCCCTTCCCCCAGCTATAACTCTTGCCCTGCGGTGTATACTTATCCCTTTCCATCATTAACGTAAACGTCACCGAATTGTGGTCACTGTCCCCAAAGTGCTCTCCTACCTCCAAATCCAACACCTGGCCTGGTTCATTACCCAAAACCAAATCCAACGTGGCCTCGCCTCTTGTTGGCCTGTCAACATATTGTTTCAGGAAACCCTCCTGCACACACTGTACAAAAAACGACCCATCTATTGTACTCGAACTATATCTTTTCCAGTCAATATTTGGAAAGTTAAAGTCTCCCACAATAACTACCCTGTTACTTTCGCTCATATCCAGAATCATCTTCGCCATCCTTTCCTCTACATCCCTAGAACTATTAGGAGGCCTATAAAAAACTCCCAACAGGGTGACCTCTCCTTTCCTGTTTCTAACTTCAGCCCATACTACCTCGGAAGAAGAGTCTCCATCTAGCATCCTCTCAGCCACCGTAATACTGCTCTTGACTAGCAGCGCCACACCTCCCCCTCTTTTGCCTCCTTCTCTGAGCTTACTAAAACACCTAAACCCCGGAACCTGCAACATCCATTCCTGTCCCTGCTCTATCCATGTCTCCGAAATGGCCACAACATCGAAGTCCCAGGTACCAACCCATGCTGCCAGTTCCCCTACCTTGTTTCGTATACTCCTGGCATTGAAGTAGACACACTTAAAACCACCTACCTGAACACTGGCCCCCTCCTGCGACGTCAAATCTGTGCTCCTGACCTCTATACTCTCATTCTCCCTTACCCTAAAACTACAATCCAGGTTCCCATGCCCCTGCTGCATTAGTTTAAACCCCCCCAAAGAGCACTAACAAATCTCCCCCCCCAGGATATTTGTGCCCCTCAGGTTCAGATGTAGACCATCCTGTCTGTAGAGGTCCCACCTTCCCCAGAAAGAGCCCCAGTTATCCAGAAATCTGAATCCCTCCCGCCTGCACTATCCCTGTAGCCACGTGTTTAAATGCTCTCTCTCCCTATTCCTCATCTCACTATCACGCGGCAGACATTACAACATACAGAGTAAAGCTCCCTTGACACTGTCCCCATCAAACACTCCCAGGACAGGTACAGCATGGGGTTAGATACAGAGTAAAGCTCCCTCTACACTGTCCCCATCAAACACTCCGAGGACAGCTACAGCACGGGGTTAAATACAGAGTAAAGCTCCCTCTACATTGTCCCCATCAAACACTCCCAGGACAGGTACGACACGGGGTTAGATACAGAGTAAAGCTCCCTCTACACTGTCCCCATCAAACACTCCCAGGTCAGGTACAGCACGAGGTTAGATACAGAGTAAACCTCCCTCTACACTGTCCCCATCAAACACTCCGAGGACAGGTACAGCACGGGGTTAAATACAGAGTAAAGCTCCCTCTACATTGTCCCCATCAAACACTCCCAGGACAGGTACGACACGGGGTTCGATACAGAGTAAAGCTCCCTCTACACTGTCCCCATCAAACACTCCCAGGTCAGGTACAGCACGAGGTTAGATACAGAGTAAAGCTCCCTCTACACTGTCCCCATCAAACACTCCCAGGACAGGTAGAGCACGGGGTTGCATACAAAGTAAAGCTCCCTCTACACTGTCCCCATCAAACACTCCCAGGTCAGGTACAGTACGGGGTTAGATACTGAGTAAAGCCCCCTCTACACAGTCCCCATCAAACATTCACAGGACAGGTTCAGCACGGAGTTAGATACAGAGTAAAGCTCCCTCTACACTGTCCCTATCAAACACTCCCAGGACAGGGACAGCACGGGGTGAGATACAGAGGAAAGCTCCCTCTACACTGTCCCCATCAAACACTCCCAGGACAGGTACAGCATGGGGTTAGATACAGAATAAAGCTCCCTCTACACTGTCCCATCACTCTCAGGACAGATACAGCATGGGGTTAGATACAGAGTAAACCTCCGTCTGCACGGCCGCCATCAAACACTCCCTGGACAGGTACAGCACGGGGTTAGATACATAGTAAAGCTCCCTCTACACTGTCCCCATCAAACACGCCCAGGACAGGTACTGCAAATGGTTAGATACAGAGTAAAGCTCCCTCTACACGGTCCCCATCAAACACTCCCAGGACAGGTACAGCACGAGGTTAGATACATGGTAAAGCTCCCTCTACACTGTCCCCATCAATCACTCCCAGGACAGGTACAGCACGGGGTTAGATACAGAGTAAACCTCCCTCTACACTGTCCCCATCAAACACTCCCAGGACAGGTACAGCACGGGGTTAGATACAGAGTAAACCTCCCTCTACACTGTCCCCATCAAACACTCCCAGGACAGGTACAGCACGGGGTTAGATACAGAGTAAAGCTCCTCCACACTGTCCCCATCAAACACTCCCAGGACAGGTACGGCAGGGGGTAAGACACAGAGTAAAGCTCCCTCTACGCTGTCCCCGTCAAACACTCCCAGGACAGGTACAGCACGGGGTTAGATACAGAGTAAAGCTCCCTCTACACTGTCCCCATCAAACACTCCCGGGACAGGTACAGCACGGGGTTAGATACAGAGTAAAGCTCCCTCTACACTGTCCCCATCAAATTCTCCCAGGACAGGTACAGCACGGGGTTAGATACAGAGTAAATTTGTGAGACTGTGTCAGTTCACAGAAGGTTGCTAATGTCCCAAATTCAGCTGGTGTAGGAGCCAGAGGTGTGGGTGGGCTGTGTCACTCCTCAGTCACATTGTGGTTAAGTGATTCAGCATCAAACCTGAGATAATTTGCAGCGTTATATCTCCACTGAGTGAGTGCAGGCCATACACGCTGAGCGAGGACAGAGTCGGGTGAGAGCTGAGTGCCTGAAGTGAGCTCTGGCTGATCTTATTGCTATCCAGGTGGAGGGTATGTAGAGCTGTCAGATCCTTCAGCGCCGAGACATCACACACCTGAAGGTGCAGAGAGCAAACTGCAACAATGGGGGTCGGACACACACATAAAGTAACATTTCCCCATCCCACACATATCGACACTCCCCATTTGTGTCCTCATTTGTGAAGACAGAGCCAAAGTGTATTTAGTTGCCCACCATTTCGTTGTCCATTATTATACATTCCCCTGGGTCATGATGGGGAGCAGAGAGCACTGGGTCACGATGGAGCAGAGAGCACTGGGTCACGATGGAGCAGAGAGCACTGGGTCACGATGGAGCAGAGAGCACTGGGTCACGATTGGGAGCAGAGAGCACTGGGTCAGGATGGAGCAGAGAGCACTGGTTACGATGGAGCAGAGAGCACTGGGTCACGATGGAGAGAGGGCACTGGGTCACGATGGAGCAGAGTGCACTGGTTACGATGGAGCAGAGAGCACTGGGTCACGATGGAGAGAGGGCACTGGGTCACGATGGAGCAGAGAGCACTGGGTCACGATGGAGCAGAGAGCACTGGTTACGATGGAGCAGAGAGCACTGGGTCACGATGGAGAGAGGGCACTGGGTCACGATGGAGAGAGGGCACTGGGTCACGATGGAGCAGAAATCACAGGGTCACGAAGGAGAGAGGGCACTGGGTCACGATGGAGCAGAGGGCACTGGGTCACGATGGAAAGGGGGCACTGGGTCACGATGGAGAGGGGGCACAGGGTCACGATAGAGCAGAGAGCACTGGGGCACGATGGAGCAGAGAGCACTGGGTCACGATGGAGCAGAGAGCACTGGGTCACGATGGAGCAGAGAGCACTGGGTCACGATGGAGCAGAGAGCACTGGGTCACGATGGAGCAGAGAGCACTGGGTCACGATGGAGCAGAGAGCACTGGGTCACGATGGAGCAGAGAGCACTGGGTCACGATGGAGCAGAGAGCACTGGGTCACGATGGAGCAGAGAGCACTGGGTCACGATGGAGCAGAGAGCACTGGGTCACGATGGAGCACAGAGCACTGGGTCACGATGGAGCAGAGAGCACTGCGTCAGGATGGAGCAGAGAGCACTGGGTCAGGATGGAGCAGAGAGCACTGGGTCAGGATGGAGCAGAGAGCACTGGGTCACGATGGAGCAGAGAGCACTGGGTCACGATGGAGCAGAGAGCACTGGGTCACAATGGAGCAGAGAGCACTGGGTCACAAAGGAGAGAGGGCACTGGGTCACGATGGAGCAGAGAGCACTGGGTCACGATGGAGCAGAGAGCACTGGGTCGCGATGGAGCAGAGAGCACTGGGTCACGATGGAGAGACGGCACTGGGTCACAATGGAGCAGAGAGCACTGGGTCAGGATGGAGCAGAGAGCACTGGGTCAGGATGGAGTAGGGAGCACTGGGTCAGGATGGAGCAGGGAGCACTGGGTCACGATGGAGCAGAGAGCACTGGGTCACGATGGAGCAGAGAGCCCTGGGGTCACGATGGAGCAGAGAGCACTGGGTCACGATGGAGAGAGGGCACTGGGTCACGATGGAGCAGAGAGCACTGGGTCACGATGCAGCAGAGAGCACTGGGTCACGATGGAGCAGAGAGCACTGGGTCACGATGGAGCAGAGAGCACAGGGTCACGATGGAGCAGAGAACACTGGGTCACGATGGAGCAGAGAGCACTGGGTCACGATGGAGCAGAGAGCACTGGGTCACGATGGAGCAGAGAGCACTGGGTCACGATGGAGCAGAGAGCACTGGGACACAATGGAGCAGAGAGCACTGGGTCACGATGGAGCAGAGAGCACTGGGTCACGATGGAGCAGACAGCACTGGGTCACGATGGAGCAGACAGCACTGGGTCACGATGGAGCCAGAGCACTGGGTCACGATGGAGCACAGAGCACTGGGTCACGATGGAGCAGAGAGCACTGGGTCACGATGGAGCAGAGAGCACTGGGTCACGATGGAGCAGAGAGCACTGGGACACAATGGAGCAGAGAGCACTGGGTCACGATGGAGCAGAGAGCACTGGGTCACGATGGAGCAGACAGCACTGGGTCACGATGGAGCAGACAGCACTGGGTCACGATGGAGCCAGAGCACTGGGTCACGATGGAGCACAGAGCACTGGGTCACGATGGAGCAGAGAGCACTGGGTCACGATTGGGAGCAGAGAGCACTGGGTCACGATTGGGAGCAGAGAGCACTGGGTCACGATTGGGAGCAGAGAGCATTGGGTCACGATGGAGCAGAGAGCACTGGGTCACGATGGGGACCAGGGAGCACTGGGTCACGATGGAGCAAAGAGCACTGGGTTACAATGGAGCAGAGAGCACTAGGTCACGATGGAGCAGAGAGCACTGGGTCACGATGGAGCAGAGAGCACTGGGTCACGATGGAGCAGACAGCACTGGGTCACGATGGAGCAGAGAGCACTGGGTCACGATGGAGCAGAGAGCTCTGGGTCACGATGGAGCATAGAGCACTGGGTCACGATGGAGAGAGGGCACTGGGTCACGATGGAGCAGAGAGCACTGGGTCACGATGGAGCAGAGAACACTGGGTCACGATGGAGCAGAGAGCACTGGGTCACGATGGAGCAGAGAGCACTGGGTCACGATGGAGCAGAGAACACTGGGTCACGATGGAGCAGAGAGCAGTGGGTCACGATGGAGCAGAGAGCACTGGGTCACGATGGAGGAGATCGCTCTGGGTCACGATTGGGAGCAGAGAGCACTGGGTCACGATGCAGCAGAGAGCACTGGTCACGATTGGGAGCAGAGAGCACAGGGTCACGATGCAGCAGAGAGCACTGGGTCACGATGGAGCAGTGAGCACTGGGTCACGATGGAGCAGAGAGCACTGTATCACGACGGAGCAGAGAGCACTGGGTCACGACGGAGCAGAGAGCACTGGGTCACGATGGAGCAGAGAGCACTGGGTCACGATGGAGCAGAGAGCACTGTGCCACGATGGAGCAGAGAGCACTGGGTCACGACGGAGCAGAGAGCACTGGGTCACGATGCAGCAGAGAGCACTGGGTCACGATGGAGCAGAGAGCACTGGGTCACGATGGAGCAGAGAGCACTGGGTCACGATGGAGCAGAGAACACTGGGGCACGATGGAGCAGAGAGCACTGGGTCACGATGGAGCAGAGAGCACTGGGTCACGATGGAGCAGAGAGCACTGGGTCACGATGGAGCAGAGAGCACTGGGTCACGATGGAGCAGAGAGCACTGGGTCACGATGGAGCAGAGAGCACTGGGTCACGATCGAGCAGAGGGCACTGGGTCACGATGGAGCAGAGAGCACTGGGTCACGATTGGGAGCAGAGAGCACTGGGTCACGATTGGGAGCAGAGAGCACTGGGTCACGATGGAGCAGAGAGCACTGGGTCACGATTGGGAGCAGAGAGCATTGGGTCACGATGGAGCAGAGAGCACTGGGTCACGATGGGGACCAGGGAGCACTGGGTCACGATGGAGCAAAGAGCACTGGGTTACAATGGAGCAGAGAGCACTAGGTCACGATGGAGCAGAGAGCACTGGGTCACGATGGAGCAGAGAGCACTGGGTCACGATGGAGCAGACAGCACTGGGTCACGATGGAGCAGAGAGCACTGGGTCACGATGGAGCAGAGAGCTCTGGGTCACGATGGAGCAGAGAGCACTGGGTCACGATGGAGAGAGGGCACTGGGTCACGATGGAGCAGAGAGCACTGGGTCACGATGGAGCAGAGAACACTGGGTCACGATGGAGCAGAGAGCACTGGGTCACGATGGAGCAGAGAGCACTGGGTCACGATGGAGCAGAGAGCACTGGGTCATGATGGAGCAGAGAACACTGGGTCACGATGGAGCAGAGAGCAGTGGGTCACGATGGAGCAGAGAGCACTGGGTCACGATGGAGGAGATCGCTCTGGGTCACGATTGGGAGCAGAGAGCACTGGGTCACGATGCAGTAGAGAGCACTGGTCACGATTGGGAGCAGAGAGCACAGGGTCACGATGCAGCAGAGAGCACTGGGTCACGATGGAGCAGTGAGCACTGGGTCACGATGGAGCAGAGAGCACTGTATCACGACGGAGCAGAGAGCACTGGGTCACGACGGAGCAGAGAGCACTGGGTCACGATGGAGCAGAGAGCACTGGGTCACGATGGAGCAGAGAGCACTGTGCCACGATGGAGCAGAGAGCACTGGGTCACGACGGAGCAGAGAGCACTGGGTCACGATGCAGCAGAGAGCACTGGGTCACGATGGAGCAGAGAGCACTGGGTCACGATGGAGCAGAGGGCACTGGGTCACGATGGAGCAGAGAACACTGGGGCACGATGGAGCAGAGAGCACTGGGTCACGATGGAGCAGAGAGCACTGGGTCACGATGGAGCAGAGAGCACTGGGTCACGATGGAGCAGAGAGCACTGGATCACGATGGAGCAGAGAGCACTGGGTCACGATGGAGCAGAGAGCACTGGGTCACGATCGAGCAGAGGGCACTGGGTCACGATGGAGCAGAGAGCACTGGGTCACGATCGAGCAGAGGGCACTGGGTCACGATGGAGCAGAGGGCACTGGGTCACGATGGAGCAGAGGGCACTGGGTCACGATGGAGCAGAGGGCACTGGGTCACGATTGGGAGCAGAGAGCACTGGGTCACGATGGGGCAGAGAGCACTGGGTCACGATGGAGCAGAGAGCACTGGGTCACGATGGAGCAGAGGGCACTGGGTCACGATTGGGAGCAGAGAGCACTGGGTCACGATGGGGCAGAGAGCACTGGGTCACGATGGAGCAGAGAGCACTGGGTCACGATGGAGCAAAGAGCACTGGGTCACGATGGAGCAGAGAGCACTGGGTCACGATGGAGCAGAGAGCACTGGGTCACGATGGAGCAGAGAGCACTGGGTCACGATGGAGCAGAGAGCACTGGGTCACGATGGAGCAGAGAGCACTGGGTCACGATGGAGCAGAGAGCACTGGGTCACGATGGAGCAGAGAGCACTGGGTCACGATGGAGCAGAGAGCACTGGGTCACGATGGAGCAGAGAGCACTGGGTCACGATGGAGCAGAGAGCACTGGGTCACGATGGAGCAGACAGCACTGGGTCACGATGGAGCAGAGAGCACTGGGTCACGATGGAGCAGAGAGCACTGGGTCACGATGGAGCAGAGAGCACTGGGTCACGATGGAGCAGAGAGCACTGGGTCACGATGGAGCAGAGAGCACTGGATCACGATGGAGAAGAGAGCACTGGCTCACGATGGAGCAGAGAGCACTGGGTCACGATGGAGCAGCGAACACTGGGTCACGATGGAGCAGAGAGCAGTGGGTCACGATGGAGCAGAGAGCACTGGGTCACGATGGAGCAGAGAGCACTGGGTCACGATGGAGCAGAGAGCACTGGATCACGATGGAGCAGAGAGCACTGGGTCACGATGGAGCAGAGAGCACTGGGTCACGATCGAGCAGAGGGCACTGGGTCACGATGGAGCAGAGAGCACTGGGTCACGATGGAGCAGAGGGCACTGGGTCACGATGGAGCAGAGGGCACTGGGTCACGATGGAGCAGAGGGCACTGGGTCACGATGGAGCAGAGGGTACTGGGTCATGATGGAGCAGAGGGCCTGGGTCACGATTGGGAGCAGAGAGCACTGGGTCACGATGGGGCAGAGAGCACTGGGTCACGATGGAGCAGAGAGAACTGGGTCACGATGGAGCAGAGAGCACTGGGTCACGATGGAGCAGAGAGCACTGGGTCACGATGGAGCAGAGAGCACTGGGTCACGATGGAGCAGAGAGCACTGGGTCACGATGGAGCAGAGAGCACTGGGTCACGATGGAGCAGAGAGCACTGGGTCACGATGGAGCAGAGAGCACTGGGTCACGATGGAGCAGAGAGTACTGGGTCACGATGGAGCAGAGAGCACTGGGTCACGATGGAGCAGAGAGCACTGGGTCACGATGGAGCAGAGAGCACTGGGTCACGATGGAGCAGAGAGCACTGGGTCACGATGGAGCAGAGAGCACTGGGTCACGATGGAGCAGAGAGCACAGGATCACGATGGGGCAGAGAGCACTGGATCACGATGGAGCAGAGAGCACTGGGTCACGATGGAGCAGAGAGCACTGGATCACGAAGGAGCAGAGAGCACTGGGTCACGATGGAGCAGAGAGCATTGGGTCAGGATGCAGCAGAGAGCACTGGGTCAGGATGGAGCAGAGAGCACTGGGTCAGGATGGAGCAGAGAGCACTGGGTCAGGATGGAGCAGAGAGCACTGGGTCACGATGGAGCAGAGAGCACTGGGTCAGGATTGAGCAGAGAGCACTGGGTCAGGATGGAGCAGAGAGCACTGGGTCACGATGGAGCAGAGAGCACTGGGTCACGATGGAGCAGAGAGCACTGGGTCACGATGGAGAGGGGGCACTGGGTCACGATGGAGCAGAGAGCACTGGGTCACGATGCAGCAGAGAGCACTGGGTCACGATGGAGCAGAGAGCACTGGGTCACGATGGAGCAGAGAGCACTGGGTCACGATGGAGCAGAGAGCACTGGGTCACGATGGAGCAGAGAGCACTGGGTCACGATGGAGCAGAGAGCACTGGGTCACGATGGAGCAGAGAGCACTGGGTCACGATGGAGCAGAGAGCACTGGGTCACGATGGAGCAGAGAGCACTGGGTCACGATGGAGCAGAGAGCACTGGGTCACGATGGAGCAGAGAGCACTGGGTCACGATGGAGCAGAGAGCACTGGGTCATGATGGAACAGAGAGCACTGGGTCACGATTGGGAGCAGAGAGCACTGGGTCACGATGGAGCAGAGAGCACTGGGTCACGATTGGGAGCAGAGAGCACTGGGTCACGATTGGGAGCAGAGAGCACTGGGTCACGATGGAGCAGAGAGCACTGGGTCACGATGGGGACCAGGGAGCACTGGGTCACGATGGAGCGGAGAGCACTGGGTCACGATAGAGCAGACAGCACTGGGTCACGATGGAGCAAAGAGCACTGGGTCACGATGGAGCAGAGAGCATTGGGTCAGGATGCAGCAGAGAGCACTGGGTCAGGATGGAGCAGAGAGCACTGGGTCAGGATGGAGCAGAGAGCACTGGGTCAGGATGGAGCAGAGAGCACTGGGTCACGATGGAGCAGAGAGCACTGGGTCAGGATTGAGCAGAGAGCACTGGGTCAGGATGGAGCAGAGAGCACTGGGTCACGATGGAGCAGAGAGCACTGGGTCACGATGGAGCAGAGAGCACTGGGTCACGATGGAGCAGAGAGCACTGGGTCACGATGGAGAGGGGGCACTGGGTCACGATGGAGCAGAGAGCACTGGGTCACGATGCAGCAGAGAGCACTGGGTCACGATGGAGCAGAGAGCACTGGGTCACGATGGAGCAGAGAGCACTGGGTCACGATGGAGCAGAGAGCACTGGGTCACGATGGAGCAGAGAGCACTGGGTCACGATGGAGCAGAGAGCACTGGGTCACGATGGAGCAGAGAGCACTGGGTCACGATGGAGCAGAGAGCACTGGGTCACGATGGAGCAGAGAGCACTGGGTCACGATGGAGCAGAGAGCACTGGGTCACGATGGAGCAGAGAGCACTGGGTCACGATGCAGCAGAGAGCACTGGGTCACGATGGAGCAGAGAGCACTGGGTCACGATGGAGCAGAGAGCACTGGGTCACGATGGAGCAGAGAGCACTGGGTCACGATGGAGCAGAGAGCACTGGGTCATGATGGAACAGAGAGCACTGGGTCACGATTGGGAGCAGAGAGCACTGGGTCACGATGGAGCAGAGAGCACTGGGTCACGATTGGGAGCAGAGAGCACTGGGTCACGATTGGGAGCAGAGAGCACTGGGTCACGATGGAGCAGAGAGCACTGGGTCACGATGGGGACCAGGGAGCACTGGGTCACGATGGAGCGGAGAGCACTGGGTCACGATAGAGCAGACAGCACTGGGTCACGATGGAGCAAAGAGCACTGGGTCACGATGGAGCAGAGAGCACTGGGTCACGATGGAGCAGAGAGCACTGGGTCACGATGGAGCAGAGAGCACTGGGTCACGATGGAGCAGAGAGCACTGGGTCACGATGGAGCAGAGAGCACTGGGTCACGATGGAGCAGAGAGCACTGGGTCACGATGGAGCAGAGAGCACTGGGTCACGATGGTGGAGAGAGCAGTGGGTCACGATGCGGCAGAGAGCACTGGGTCACGATGGAGCACAGAGCACTGGGTCACGATGGAGGACAGAGCTCTGGGTCACGATTGGGAGCAGAGAGCACAGGGTCACGATGCAGCAGAGAGCACTGGGTCACGATTGGGAGCAGAGAGCACTGGGTCACGATGCAGCAGAGAGCACTGGGTCACGATGGAGCAGGGAGCACTGGGTCACGATGGAGCAGTGAGCACTGGGTCACGATGGAGCAGAGAGGAATGAGTCACGATGGGGACCAGGGAGCACTGGGTCACGATGGAGCAGAGAGCACTGGGTCACGATGGAGCAGAGAGCATTGGGTCAGGATGGAGCAGAGAGCACTGGGTCACGATGGAGCAGAGAGCACTGTGTCACGATGGAGCAGAGAGCACTGGGTCACGATGGAGCAGAGAGCACTGGGTCACGATGGAGCAGAGAGCACTGGGTCACGATGGAGCAGAGAGCACTGGGTCACGATGGAGCAGAGAGCACTGGGTCACGATGGAGCAGAGAGCACTGGGTCACGATGGTGGAGAGAGCAGTGGGTCACGATGCAGCAGAGAGCACTGGGTCACGATGGAGCACAGAGCACTGGGTCACGATGGAGGACAGAGCTCTGGGTCACGA
Organism: Scyliorhinus torazame; assembly: GCF_047496885.1. Taxonomy (NCBI): domain Eukaryota; kingdom Metazoa; phylum Chordata; class Chondrichthyes; order Carcharhiniformes; family Scyliorhinidae; genus Scyliorhinus; species Scyliorhinus torazame. The sequence continues at coordinate 83,823 of NW_027308494.1, read as the reverse complement.
TTGGGAGCAGAGAGCACTGGGTCACGATGCAGCAGAGAGCACTGGGTCACGATTGGGAGCAGAGAGCACTGGGTCACGATGGAGCAGAGAGCACTGGGTCACGATGGAGCAGAGAGCACTGGGTCACGATGGAGCAGAGAGCACTGGGTCACGATTGGGAGCAGAGAGCACTGGGTCAGGATGGAGCAGAGAGCACTGGTTACGATGGAGCAGAGAGCACTGGGTCACGATGGAGAGAGGGCACTGGGTCACGATGGAGCAGAGAGCACTGGTTACGATGGAGCAGAGAGCACTGGGTCACGATGGAGAGAGGGCACTGGGTCACGATGGAGCAGAGAGCACTGGGTCACGATGGAGCAGAGAGCACTGGTTACGATGGAGCAGAGAGCACTGGGTCACGATGGAGAGAGGGCACTGGGTCACGATGGAGAGAGGACACTGGGTCACGATGGAGCAGAAATCACAGGGTCACGAAGGAGAGAGGGCACTGGGTCACGATGGAGCAGAAGGCACTGGGTCACGATGGAAAGGGGGCACTGGGTCACGATGGAGAGGGGGCACAGGGTCACGATAGAGCAGAGAGCACTGGGGCACGATGGAGCAGAGAGCACTGGGTCACGATGGAGCAGAGAGCACTGGGTCACGATGGAGCAGAGAGCACTGGGTCACGATGGTGCAGAGAGCACTGGGTCACGATGGAGCAGAGAGCACTGGGTCACGATGGAGCAGAGAGCACTGGGTCACGATGGAGCAGAGAGCACTGGGTCACGATGGAGCAGAGAGCACTGGGTCACGATGGAGCAGAGAGCACTGGGTCACGATGGAGCAGAGAGCACTGGGTCAGGATGGAGCAGAGAGCACTGGGTCAGGATGGAGCAGAGAGCACTGGGTCAGGATGGAGCAGAGAGCACTGGGTCACGATGGAGCAGAGAGCACTGGGTCACGATGGAGCAGAGAGCACTGGGTCACAATGGAGCAGAGAGTACTGGGTCACGATGGAGAGAGGGCACTGGGTCACGATGGAGCAGAGAGCACTGGGTCAGGATGGAGCAGAGGGCACTGGGTCAGGATGGAGCAGAGAGCACTGGGTCAGGATGGAGCAGAGAGCACTGGGTCACGATGGAGCAGAGAGCACTGGGTCACGATGGAGCAGAGAGCACTGGGTCACGATGGAGCAGAGAGCACTGGGTCACGATGGAGCAGAGAGCACTGGGTCACGATGGAGCAGAGAGCACTGGGTCACGATGGAGCAGAGAGCACTGGGTCACGATGGAGCAGAGAGCACTGGGTCACGATGGAGCAGAGAGCACTGGGTCACGATGGAGCAGAGAGCACTGGGTCACGATGGAGCAGAGAGCACTGGGTCACGATGGAGCAGAGCGCACTGGGTCACGATGGAGCAGAGAGCACTGGGTCACGATTGGGAGCAGAGAGCACAGGGTCACGATGGAGCAGAGAGCACTGGGTCACGATTGGGAGCAGAGAGCACTGGGTCACGATGGAGCAGAGAGCACTGGGTCACGATGGGGACCAGGGAGCACTGGGTCACGATGGAGCAGAGAGCACTGGGTCACGATAGAGCAGAGAGCACTAAGTCACGATGGAGCAAAGAGCACTGGGTCACGATGGAGCAGAGAGCACTGGGTCACGATGGAGCAGAGAGCACTGGGTCACGATGGAGAGACGGCACTGGGTCACGATGGAGCAGAGAGCACTGGGTCAGGATGGAGCAGAGAGCACTGGGTCAGGATGGAGTAGGGAGCACTGGGTCAGGATGGAGCAGGGAGCACTGGGTCAGGAAGGAGCAGAGAGCACTGGGTCACGATGGAGCAGAGAGCACTGGGTCACGATGGAGCAGAGAGCCCTGGGTCACGATGGAGCAGAGAGCACTGGGTCACGATGGAGAGAGGGCACTGGGTCACGATGGAGCAGAGAGCACTGGGTCACGATGCAGCAGAGAGCACTGGGTCACGATGGAGCAGAGAGCACTGGGTCACGATGGAGCAGAGAACACTGGGTCACGATGGAGCAGAGAGCACTGGGTCACGATGGAGCAGAGAGCACTGGGTCACGATGGAGCAGAGAACACTGGGTCACGATGGAGCAGAGAGCACTGGGTCACGATGGAGCAGAGAGCACTGGGTCACGATGGAGCAGAGAGCACTGGGTCACGATGGAGCAGAGAGCACTGGGTCACGATGGAGCAGAGAGCACTGGGACACAATGGAGCAGAGAGCACTGGGTCACGATGGAGCAGAGAGCACTGGGTCACGATGGAGCAGACAGCACTGGGTCACGATGGAGCAGACAGCACTGGGTCACGATGGAGCCAGAGCACTGGGTCACGATGGAGCACAGAGCACTGGGTCACGATGGAGCAGAGAGCACTGGGTCACGATTGGGAGCAGAGAGCACTGGGTTACGATGGAGCAGAGAGCACTGGGTCACGATTGGGAGCAGAGAGCATTGGGTCACGATGGAGCAGAGAGCACTGGGTCACGATGGGGACCAGGGAGCACTGGGTCACGATGGAGCAAAGAGCACTGGGTCACAATGGAGCAGAGAGCACTAGGTCACGATGGAGCAGAGAGCACTGGGTCACGATGGAGCAGAGAGCAGTGGGTCACGATGGAGCAGACAGCACTGGGTCACGATGGAGCAGAGAGCACTGGGTCACGATGGAGCAGAGAGCTCTGGGTCACGATGGAGCAGAGAGCACTGGGTCACGATGGAGAGAGGGCACTGGGTCACGATGGAGCAGAGAGCACTGGGTCACGATGCAGCAGAGAGCACTGGGTCACGATGGAGCAGAGAGCACTGGGTCACGATGGAGCAGAGAACACTGGGTCACGATGGAGCAGAGAGCACTGGGTCACGATGGAGCAGAGAGCACTGGGTCACGATGGAGCAGAGAACACTGGGTCACGATGGAGCAGAGAGCAGTGGGTCACGATGGAGCAGAGAGCACTGGGTCACGATGGAGGAGATCGCTCTGGGTCACGATTGGGAGCAGAGAGCACTGGGTCACGATGCAGCAGAGAGCACTGGTCACGATTGGGAGCAGAGAGCACAGGGTCACGATGCAGCAGAGAGCACTGGGTCACGATGGAGCAGTGAGCACTGGGTCACGATGGAGCAGAGAGCACTGTATCACGACGGAGCAGAGAGCACTGTATCACGACGGAGCAGAGAGCACTGGGTCACGACGGAGCAGAGAGCACTGGGTCACGATGGAGCAGAGAGCACTGGGTCACGATGGAGAGACGGCACTGGGTCACGATGGAGCAGAGAGCACTGGGTCAGGATGGAGCAGAGAGCACTGGGTCAGGATGGAGTAGGGAGCACTGGGTCAGGATGGAGCAGGGAGCACTGGGTCAGGAAGGAGCAGAGAGCACTGGGTCACGATGGAGCAGAGAGCACTGGGTCACGATGGAGCAGAGAGCCCTGGGTCACGATGGAGCAGAGAGCACTGGGTCACGATGGAGAGAGGGCACTGGGTCACGATGGAGCAGAGAGCACTGGGTCACGATGCAGCAGAGAGCACTGGGTCACGATGGAGCAGAGAGCACTGGGTCACGATGGAGCAGAGAACACTGGGTCACGATGGAGCAGAGAGCACTGGGTCACGATGGAGCAGAGAGCACTGGGTCACGATGGAGCAGAGAACACTGGGTCACGATGGAGCAGAGAGCACTGGGTCACGATGGAGCAGAGAGCACTGGGTCACGATGGAGCAGAGAGCACTGGGTCACGATGGAGCAGAGAGCACTGGGTCACGATGGAGCAGAGAGCACTGGGACACAATGGAGCAGAGAGCACTGGGTCACGATGGAGCAGAGAGCACTGGGTCACGATGGAGCAGACAGCACTGGGTCACGATGGAGCAGACAGCACTGGGTCACGATGGAGCCAGAGCACTGGGTCACGATGGAGCACAGAGCACTGGGTCACGATGGAGCAGAGAGCACTGGGTCACGATTGGGAGCAGAGAGCACTGGGTTACGATGGAGCAGAGAGCACTGGGTCACGATTGGGAGCAGAGAGCATTGGGTCACGATGGAGCAGAGAGCACTGGGTCACGATGGGGACCAGGGAGCACTGGGTCACGATGGAGCAAAGAGCACTGGGTCACAATGGAGCAGAGAGCACTAGGTCACGATGGAGCAGAGAGCACTGGGTCACGATGGAGCAGAGAGCAGTGGGTCACGATGGAGCAGACAGCACTGGGTCACGATGGAGCAGAGAGCACTGGGTCACGATGGAGCAGAGAGCTCTGGGTCACGATGGAGCAGAGAGCACTGGGTCACGATGGAGAGAGGGCACTGGGTCACGATGGAGCAGAGAGCACTGGGTCACGATGCAGCAGAGAGCACTGGGTCACGATGGAGCAGAGAGCACTGGGTCACGATGGAGCAGAGAACACTGGGTCACGATGGAGCAGAGAGCACTGGGTCACGATGGAGCAGAGAGCACTGGGTCACGATGGAGCAGAGAACACTGGGTCACGATGGAGCAGAGAGCAGTGGGTCACGATGGAGCAGAGAGCACTGGGTCACGATGGAGGAGATCGCTCTGGGTCACGATTGGGAGCAGAGAGCACTGGGTCACGATGCAGCAGAGAGCACTGGTCACGATTGGGAGCAGAGAGCACAGGGTCACGATGCAGCAGAGAGCACTGGGTCACGATGGAGCAGTGAGCACTGGGTCACGATGGAGCAGAGAGCACTGTATCACGACGGAGCAGAGAGCACTGGGTCACGACGGAGCAGAGAGCACTGGGTCACGCTGGAGCAGAGAGCACTGGGTCACGATGGAGCAGAGAGCACTGTGCCACGATGGAGCAGAGAGCACTGGGTCACGACGGAGCAGAGAGCACAGGGTCACGATGCAGCAGAGAGCACTGGGTCACGATGGAGCAGAGAGCACTGGGTCACGATGGAGCAGAGGGCACTGGGTCACGATGGAGCAGAGAACACTGGGGCACGATGGATTGGAGAGCACTGGGTCACGATGGAGCAGAGAGCACTGGGTCACGATGGAGCAGAGAGCACTGGGTCACGATGGAGCAGAGAGCACTGGATCACGATGGAGCAGAGAGCACTGGGTCACGATGGAGCAGAGAGCACTGGGTCACGATGGAGCAGAGAGCACTGGGTCACGATGGAGCAGAGGGCACTGGGTCACGATGGAGCAGAGGGCACTGGGTCACGATGGAGCAGAGGGCACTGGGTCACGATGGAGCAGAGAGCACTGGGTCACGATGGAGCAGAGAGCACTGGGTCACGATGGAGCAGAGAGCACTGGGTCACGATGGTGGAGAGAGCAGTGGGTCACGATGCAGCAGAGAGCACTGGGTCACGATGGAGCACAGAGCACTGGGTCACGATGGAGGACAGAGCTCTGGGTCACGATTGGGAGCAGAGAGCACAGGGTCACGATGCAGCAGAGAGCACTGGGTCACGATTGGGAGCAGAGAGCACTGGGTCACGATGCAGCAGAGAGCACTGGGTCACGATGGAGCAGGGAGCACTGGGTCACGATGGAGCAGTGAGCACTGGGTCACGATGGAGCAGAGAGGAATGAGTCACGATGGGGACCAGGGAGCACTGGGTCACGATGGAGCAGAGAGCACTGGGTCACGATGGAGCAGAGAGCATTGGGTCAGGATGGAGCAGAGAGCACTGGGTCACGATGGAGCAGAGAGCACTGGGTCACGATGGAGCAGAGAGCACTGGGTCACGATGGAGCAGAGAGCACTGGGTCACGAGGGAGCAGAGAGCACTGGGTCACGATGGAGCAGACAGCACTGGGTCACGATGGAGCAGAGAGCACTGGGTCACGATGGAGCAGAGAGCACTGGGTCACGATGGAGCAGAGAGCACTGGGTCACGATGGAGCAGAGAGCACTGGGTCACGATGGAGCAGAGAGCACTGGGTCACGATGGTGGAGAGAGCAGTGGGTCACGATGCAGCAGAGAGCACTGGGTCACGATGGAGCACAGAGCACTGGGTCACGATGGAGGACAGAGCTCTGGGTCACGATGGAGGACAGAGCTCTGGGTCACGATGGAGGACAGAGCTCTGGGTCACGATTGGGAGCAGAGAGCACTGGGTCACGATGCAGCAGAGAGCACTGGGTCACGATTGGGAGCAGAGAGCACTGGGTCACGATGGAGCAGAGAGCACTGGGTCACGATGGAGCAGAGAGCACTGGGTCACGATTGGGAGCAGAGAGCACTGGGTCAGGATGGAGCAGAGAGCACTGGTTACGATGGAGCAGAGAGCACTGGGTCACGATGGAGAGAGGGCACTGGGTCACGATGGAGCAGAGAGCACTGGTTACGATGGAGCAGAGAGCACTGGGTCACGATGGAGAGAGGGCACTGGGTCACGATGGAGCAGAGAGCACTGGGTCACGATGGAGCAGAGAGCACTGGTTACGATGGAGCAGAGAGCACTGGGTCACGATGGAGAGAGGGCACTGGGTCACGATGGAGAGAGGGCACTGGGTCACGATGGAGCAGAAATCACAGGGTCACGAAGGAGAGAGGGCACTGGGTCACGATGGAGCAGAGGGCACTGGGTCACGATGGAAAGGGGGCACTGGGTCACGATGGAGAGGGGGCACAGGATCACGATAGAGCAGAGAGCACTGGGGCACGATGGAGCAGAGAGCACTGGGTCACGATGGAGCAGAGAGCACTGGGTCACGATGGAGCAGAGAGCACTGGGTCACGATGGTGCAGAGAGCACTGGGTCACGATGGAGCAGAGAGCACTGGGTCACGATGGAGCAGAGAGCACTGGGTCACGATGGAGCAGAGAGCACTGGGTCACGATGGAGCAGAGAGCACTGGGTCACGATGGAGCAGAGAGCACTGGGTCACGATGGAGCAGAGAGCACTGGGTCACGATGGAGCAGAGAGCACTGGGTCAGGATGGAGCAGAGAGCACTGGGTCAGGATGGAGCAGAGAGCACTGGGTCAGGATGGAGCAGAGAGCACTGGGTCACGATGGAGCAGAGAGCACTGGGTCACGATGGAGCAGAGAGCACTGGGTCACAATGGAGCAGAGAGTACTGGGTCACGATGGAGAGAGGGCACTGGGTCACGATGGAGCAGAGAGCACTGGGTCAGGATGGAGCAGAGAGCACTGGGTCAGGGTGGAGCAGAGAGCACTGGGTCACGATGGAGCAGAGAGCACTGGGTCACGATGGAGCAGAGAGCACTGGGTCACGATGGAGCAGAGAGCACTGGGTCACGATGGAGCAGAGAGCACTGGGTCACGATGGAGCAGAGAGCACTGGGTCACGATGGAGCAGAGAGCACTGGGTCACGATGGAGCAGAGAGCACTGGGTCACGATGGAGCAGAGAGCACTGGGTCACGATGGAGCAGAGAGCACTGGGTCACGATGGAGCAGAGAGCACTGGGTCACGATGGAGCAGAGAGCACTGGGTCACGATGGAGCAGAGCGCACTGGGTCACGATGGAGCAGAGAGCACTGGGTCACGATTGGGAGCAGAGAGCACAGGGTCACGATGGAGCAGAGAGCACTGGGTCACGATTGGGAGCAGAGAGCACTGGGTCACGATGGAGCAGAGAGCACTGGGTCACGATGGGGACCAGGGAGCACTGGGTCACGATGGAGCAGAGAGCACTGGGTCACGATAGAGCAGAGAGCACTAAGTCACGATGGAGCAAAGAGCACTGGGTCACGATGGAGCAGAGAGCACTGGGTCACGATGGAGCAGAGAGCACTGGGTCACGATGGAGAGACGGCACTGGGTCACGATGGAGCAGAGAGCACTGGGTCAGGATGGAGCAGAGAGCACTGGGTCAGGATGGAGTAGGGAGCACTGGGTCAGGATGGAGCAGGGAGCACTGGGTCAGGAAGGAGCAGAGAGCACTGGGTCACGATGGAGCAGAGAGCACTGGGTCACGATGGAGCAGAGAGCCCTGGGTCACGATGGAGCAGAGAGCACTGGGTCACGATGGAGAGAGGGCACTGGGTCACGATGGAGCAGAGAGCACTGGGTCACGATGCAGCAGAGAGCACTGGGTCACGATGGAGCAGAGAGCACTGGGTCACGATGGAGCAGAGAACACTGGGTCACGATGGAGCAGAGAGCACTGGGTCACGATGGAGCAGAGAGCACTGGGTCACGATGGAGCAGAGAACACTGGGTCACGATGGAGCAGAGAGCACTGGGTCACGATGGAGCAGAGAGCACTGGGTCACGATGGAGCAGAGAGCACTGGGTCACGATGGAGCAGAGAGCACTGGGACACAATGGAGCAGAGAGCACTGGGTCACGATGGAGCAGAGAGCACTGGGTCACGATGGAGCAGAGAGCACTGGGTCACGATGGAGCAGAGAGCACTGGGTCACGATGGAGCAGAGAGCACTGGGTCACGATGGAGCAGAGGGCACTGGGTCACGATGGAGCAGAGGGCACTGGGTCACGATGGAGCAGAGGGCACTGGGTCACGATGGAGCAGAGAGCACTGGGTCACGATGGAGCAGAGAGCACTGGGTCACGATGGAGCAGAGAGCACTGGGTCACGATGGTGGAGAGAGCAGTGGGTCACGATGCAGCAGAGAGCACTGGGTCACGATGGAGCACAGAGCACTGGGTCACGATGGAGGACAGAGCTCTGGGTCACGATTGGGAGCAGAGAGCACAGGGTCACGATGCAGCAGAGAGCACTGGGTCACGATTGGGAGCAGAGAGCACTGGGTCACGATGCAGCAGAGAGCACTGGGTCACGATGGAGCAGGGAGCACTGGGTCACGATGGAGCAGTGAGCACTGGGTCACGATGGAGCAGAGAGGAATGAGTCACGATGGGGACCAGGGAGCACTGGGTCACGATGGAGCAGAGAGCACTGGGTCACGATGGAGCAGAGAGCATTGGGTCAGGATGGAGCAGAGAGCACTGGGTCACGATGGAGCAGAGAGCACTGGGTCACGATGGAGCAGAGAGCACTGGGTCACGATGGAGCAGAGAGCAATGGGTCACGAGGGAGCAGAGAGCACTGGGTCACGATGGAGCAGAGAGCACTGGGTCACGATGGAGCAGAGAGCACTGGGTCACGATGGAGCAGAGAGCACTGGGTCACGATGGAGCAGAGAGCACTGGGTCACGATGGAGCAGAGAGCACTGGGTCACGATGGAGCAGAGAGCACTGGGTCACGATGGAGCAGAGAGCACTGGGTCACGATGGTGGAGAGAGCAGTGGGTCACGATGCAGCAGAGAGCACTGGGTCACGATGGAGCACAGAGCACTGGGTCACGATGCAGCAGAGAGCACTGGGTCACGATTGGGAGCAGAGAGCACTGGGTCACGATGGAGCAGAGAGCACTGGGTCACGATGGAGCAGAGAGCACTGGGTCACGATTGGGAGCAGAGAGCACTGGGTCAGGATGGAGCAGAGAGCACTGGTTACGATGGAGCAGAGAGCACTGGGTCACGATGGAGAGAGGGCACTGGGTCACGATGGAGCAGAGAGCACTGGTTACGATGGAGCAGAGAGCACTGGGTCACGATGGAGAGAGGGCACTGGGTCACGATGGAGCAGAGAGCACTGGGTCACGATGGAGCAGAGAGCACTGGTTACGATGGAGCAGAGAGCACTGGGTCACGATGGAGAGAGGGCACTGGGTCACGATGGAGAGAGGGCACTGGGTCACGATGGAGCAGAAATCACAGGGTCACGAAGGAGAGAGGGCACTGGGTCACGATGGAGCAGAGGGCACTGGGTCACGATGGAAAGGGGGCACTGGGTCACGATGGAGAGGGGGCACAGGGTCACGATAGAGCAGAGAGCACTGGGGCACGATGGAGCAGAGAGCACTGGGTCACGATGGAGCAGAGAGCACTGGGTCACGATGGAGCAGAGAGGAATGAGTCACGATGGGGACCAGGGAGCACTGGGTCACGATGGAGCAGAGAGCACTGGGTCACGATGGAGCAGAGAGCATTGGGTCAGGATGGAGCAGAGAGCACTGGGTCACGATGGAGCACAGAGCACTGGGTCACGATGGAGGACAGAGCTCTGGGTCACGATTGGGAGCAGAGAGCACAGGGTCACGATGCAGCAGAGAGCACTGGGTCACGATTGGGAGCAGAGAGCACTGGGTCACGATGCAGCAGAGAGCACTGGGTCACGATGGAGCAGGGAGCACTGGGTCACGATGGAGCAGTGAGCACTGGGTCACGATGGAGCAGAGAGGAATGAGTCACGATGGGGACCAGGGAGCACTGGGTCACGATGGAGCAGAGAGCACTGGGTCACGATGGAGCAGAGAGCATTGGGTCAGGATGGAGCAGAGAGCACTGGGTCACGATGGAGCAGAGAGCACTGGGTCACGATGGAGCAGAGAGCACTGGGTCACGATGGAGCAGAGAGCACTGGGTCACGAGGGAGCAGAGAGCACTGGGTCACGATGGAGCAGAGAGCACTGGGTCACGATGGAGCAGAGAGCACTGGGTCACGATGGAGCAGAGAGCACTGGGTCACGATGGAGCAGAGAGCACTGGGTCACGATGGAGCAGAGAGCACTGGGTCACGATGGAGCAGAGAGCACTGGGTCACGATGGAGCAGAGAGCACTGGGTCACGATGGAGCAGAGAGCACTGGGTCACGATGGTGGAGAGAGCAGTGGGTCACGATGCAGCAGAGAGCACTGGGTCACGATGGAGCACAGAGCACTGGGTCACGATGGAGGACAGAGCTCTGGGTCACGATGGAGGACAGAGCTCTGGGTCACGATTGGGAGCAGAGAGCACTGGGTCACGATGCAGCAGAGAGCACTGGGTCACGATTGGGAGCAGAGAGCACTGGGTCACGATGGAGCAGAGAGCACTGGGTCACGATGGAGCAGAGAGCACTGGGTCACGATTGGGAGCAGAGAGCACTGGGTCAGGATGGAGCAGAGAGCACTGGTTACGATGGAGCAGAGAGCACTGGGTCACGATGGAGAGAGGGCACTGGGTCACGATGGAGCAGAGAGCACTGGTTACGATGGAGCAGAGAGCACTGGGTCACGATGGAGAGAGGGCACTGGGTCACGATGGAGCAGAGAGCACTGGGTCACGATGGAGCAGAGAGCACTGGTTACGATGGAGCAGAGAGCACTGGGTCACGATGGAGAGAGGGCACTGGGTCACGATGGAGAGAGGGCACTGGGTCACGATGGAGCAGAAATCACAGGGTCACGAAGGAGAGAGGGCACTGGGTCACGATGGAGCAGAGGGCACTGGGTCACGATGGAAAGGGGGCACTGGGTCACGATGGAGAGGGGGCACAGGGTCACGATAGAGCAGAGAGCACTGGGGCACGATGGAGCAGAGAGCACTGGGTCACGATGGAGCAGAGAGCACTGGGTCACGATGGAGCAGAGAGGAATGAGTCACGATGGGGACCAGGGAGCACTGGGTCACGATGGAGCAGAGAGCACTGGGTCACGATGGAGCAGAGAGCATTGGGTCAGGATGGAGCAGAGAGCACTGGGTCACGATGGAGCAGAGAGCACTGGGTCACGATGGAGCAGAGAGCACTGGGTCACGATGGAGCAGAGAGCACTGGGTCACGAGGGAGCAGAGAGCACTGGGTCACGATGGAGCAGAGAGCACTGGGTCACGATGGAGCAGAGAGCACTGGGTCACGATGGAGCAGAGAGCACTGGGTCACGATGGAGCAGAGAGCACTGGGTCACGATGGAGCAGAGAGCACTGGGTCACGATGGAGCAGAGAGCACTGGGTCACGATGGAGCAGAGAGCACTGGGTCACGATGGTGGAGAGAGCAGTGGGTCACGATGCAGCAGAGAGCACTGGGTCACGATGGAGCACAGAGCACTGGGTCACGATGGAGGACAGAGCTCTGGGTCACGATGGAGGACAGAGCTCTGGGTCACGATTGGGAGCAGAGAGCACTGGGTCACGATGCAGCAGAGAGCACTGGGTCACGATTGGGAGCAGAGAGCACTGGGTCACGATGGAGCAGAGAGCACTGGGTCACGATGGAGCAGAGAGCACTGGGTCACGATTGGGAGCAGAGAGCACTGGGTCAGGATGGAGCAGAGAGCACTGGTTACGATGGAGCAGAGAGCACTGGGTCACGATGGAGAGAGGGCACTGGGTCACGATGGAGCAGAGAGCACTGGTTACGATGGAGCAGAGAGCACTGGGTCACGATGGAGAGAGGGCACTGGGTCACGATGGAGCAGAGAGCACTGGGTCACGATGGAGCAGAGAGCACTGGTTACGATGGAGCAGAGAGCACTGGGTCACGATGGAGAGAGGGCACTGGGTCACGATGGAGAGAGGGCACTGGGTCACGATGGAGCAGAAATCACAGGGTCACGAAGGAGAGAGGGCACTGGGTCACGATGGAGCAGAGGGCACTGGGTCACGATGGAAAGGGGGCACTGGGTCACGATGGAGAGGGGGCACAGGGTCACGATAGAGCAGAGAGCACTGGGGCACGATGGAGCAGAGAGCACTGGGTCACGATGGAGCAGAGAGCACTGGGTCACGATGGAGCAGAGAGCACTGGGTCACGATGGTGCAGAGAGCACTGGGTCACGATGGAGCAGAGAGCACTGGGTCACGATGGAGCAGAGAGCACTGGGTCACGATGGAGCAGAGAGCACTGGGTCACGATGGAGCAGAGAGCACTGGGTCACGATGGAGCAGAGAGCACTGGGTCACGATGGAGCAGAGAGCACTGGGTCAGGATGGAGCAGAGAGCACTGGGTCAGGATGGAGCAGAGAGCACTGGGTCAGGATGGAGCAGAGAGCACTGGGTCACGATGGAGCAGAGAGCACTGGGTCACGATGGAGCAGAGAGCACTGGGTCACAATGGAGCAGAGAGTACTGGGTCACGATGGAGAGAGGGCACTGGGTCACGATGGAGCAGAGAGCACTGGGTCAGGATGGAGCAGAGAGCACTGGGTCAGGATGGAGCAGAGAGCACTGGGTCACGATGGAGCAGAGAGCACTGGGTCACGATGGAGCAGAGAGCACTGGGTCACGATGGAGCAGAGAGCACTGGGTCACGATGGAGCAGAGAGCACTGGGTCACGATGGAGCAGAGAGCACTGGGTCACGATGGAGCAGAGAGCACTGGGTCACGATGGAGCAGAGAGCACTGGGTCACGATGGAGCAGAGAGCACTGGGTCACGATGGAGCAGTGAGCACTGGGTCACGATGGAGCAGAGAGCACTGGGTCACGATGGAGCAGAGCGCACTGGGTCACGATGGAGCAGAGAGCACTGGGTCACGATTGGGAGCAGAGAGCACAGGGTCACGATGGAGCAGAGAGCACTGGGTCACGATTGGGAGCAGAGAGCACTGGGTCACGATGGAGCAGAGAGCACTGGGTCACGATGGGGACCAGGGAGCACTGGGTCACGATGGAGCAGAGAGCACTGGGTCACGATAGAGCAGAGAGCACTAAGTCACGATGGAGCAAAGAGCACTGGGTCACGATGGAGCAGAGAGCACTGGGTCACGATGGAGCAGAGAGCACTGGGTCACGATGGAGAGACGGCACTGGGTCACGATGGAGCAGAGAGCACTGGGTCAGGATGGAGCAGAGAGCACTGGGTCAGGATGGAGTAGGGAGCACTGGGTCAGGATGGAGCAGGGAGCACTGGGTCAGGAAGGAGCAGAGAGCACTGGGTCACGATGGAGCAGAGAGCACTGGGTCACGATGGAGCAGAGAGCCCTGGGTCACGATGGAGCAGAGAGCACTGGGTCACGATGGAGAGAGGGCACTGGGTCACGATGGAGCAGAGAGCACTGGGTCACGATGCAGCAGAGAGCACTGGGTCACGATGGAGCAGAGAGCACTGGGTCACGATGGAGCAGAGGACACTGGGTCACGATGGAGCAGAGAGCACTGGGTCACGATGGAGCAGAGAGCACTGGGTCACGATGGAGCAGAGAACACTGGGTCACGATGGAGCAGAGAGCACTGGGTCACGATGGAGCAGAGAGCACTGGGTCACGATGGAGCAGAGAGCACTGGGTCACGATGGAGCAGAGAGCACTGGGACACAATGGAGCAGAGAGCACTGGGTCACGATGGAGCAGAGAGCACTGGGTCACGATGGAGCAGACAGCACTGGGTCACGATGGAGCAGACAGCACTGGGTCACGATGGAGCCAGAGCACTGGGTCACGATGGAGCACAGAGCACTGGGTCACGATGGAGCAGAGAGCACTGGGTCACGATGGTGGAGAGAGCAGTGGGTCACGATGCAGCAGAGAGCACTGGGTCACGATGGAGCACAGAGCACTGGGTCACGATGGAGGACAGAGCTCTGGGTCACGATGGAGGACAGAGCTCTGGGTCACGATTGGGAGCAGAGAGCACTGGGTCACGATGCAGCAGAGAGCACTGGGTCACGATTGGGAGCAGAGAGCACTGGGTCACGATGGAGCAGAGAGCACTGGGTCACGATGGAGCAGAGAGCACTGGGTCACGATTGGGAGCAGAGAGCACTGGGTCAGGATGGAGCAGAGAGCACTGGTTACGATGGAGCAGAGAGCACTGGGTCACGATGGAGAGAGGGCACTGGGTCACGATGGAGCAGAGAGCACTGGTGACGATGGAGCAGAGAGCACTGGGTCACGATGGAGAGAGGGCACTGGGTCACGATGGAGCAGAGAGCACTGGGTCACGATGGAGCAGAGAGCACTGGTTACGATGGAGCAGAGAGCACTGGGTCACGATGGAGAGAGGGCACTGGGTCACGATGGAGAGAGGGCACTGGGTCACGATGGAGCAGAAATCACAGGGTCACGAAGGAGAGAGGGCACTGGGTCACGATGGAGCAGAGGGCACTGGGTCACGATGGAAAGGGGGCACTGGGTCACGATGGAGAGGGGGCACAGGGTCACGATAGAGCAGAGAGAACTGGGGCACGATGGAGCAGAGAGCACTGGGTCACGATGGAGCAGAGAGCACTGGGTCACGATGGAGCAGAGAGGAATGAGTCACGATGGGGACCAGGGAGCACTGGGTCACGATGGAGCAGAGAGCACTGGGTCACGATGGAGCAGAGAGCATTGGGTCAGGATGGAGCAGAGAGCACTGGGTCACGATGGAGCAGAGAGCACTGGGTCACGATGGAGCAGAGAGCACTGGGTCACGATGGAGCAGAGAGCACTGGGTCACGAGGGAGCAGAGAGCACTGGGTCACGATGGAGCAGAGAGCACTGGGTCACGATGGAGCAGAGAGCACTGGGTCACGATGGAGCAGAGAGCACTGGGTCACGATGGAGCAGAGAGCACTGGGTCACGATGGAGCAGAGAGCACTGGGTCACGATGGAGCAGAGAGCACTGGGTCACGATGGAGCAGAGAGCACTGGGTCACGATGGTGGAGAGAGCAGTGGGTCACGATGCAGCAGAGAGCACTGGGTCACGATGGAGCACAGAGCACTGGGTCACGATGGAGGACAGAGCTCTGGGTCACGATGGAGGACAGAGCTCTGGGTCACGATTGGGAGCAGAGAGCACTGGGTCACGATGCAGCAGAGAGCACTGGGTCACGATTGGGAGCAGAGAGCACTGGGTCACGATGGAGCAGAGAGCACTGGGTCACGATGGAGCAGAGAGCACTGGGTCACGATTGGGAGCAGAGAGCACTGGGTCAGGATGGAGCAGAGAGCACTGGTTACGATGGAGCAGAGAGCACTGGGTCACGATGGAGAGAGGGCACTGGGTCACGATGGAGCAGAGAGCACTGGTTACGATGGAGCAGAGAGCACTGGGTCACGATGGAGAGAGGGCACTGGGTCACGATGGAGCAGAGAGCACTGGGTCACGATGGAGCAGAGAGCACTGGTTACGATGGAGCAGAGAGCACTGGGTCACGATGGAGAGAGGGCACTGGGTCACGATGGAGAGAGGGCACTGGGTCACGATGGAGCAGAAATCACAGGGTCACGAAGGAGAGAGGGCACTGGGTCACGATGGAGCAGAGGGCACTGGGTCACGATGGAAAGGGGGCACTGGGTCACGATGGAGAGGGGGCACAGGGTCACGATAGAGCAGAGAGCACTGGGGCACGATGGAGCAGAGAGCACTGGGTCACGATGGAGCAGAGAGCACTGGGTCACGATGGAGCAGAGAGCACTGGGTCACGATGGTGCAGAGAGCACTGGGTCACGATGGAGCAGAGAGCACTGGGTCACGATGGAGCAGAGAGCACTGGGTCACGATGGAGCAGAGAGCACTGGGTCACGATGGAGCAGAGAGCACTGGGTCACGATGGAGCAGAGAGCACTGGGTCACGATGGAGCAGAGAGCACTGGGTCAGGATGGAGCAGAGAGCACTGGGTCAGGATGGAGCAGAGAGCACTGGGTCAGGATGGAGCAGAGAGCACTGGGTCACGATGGAGCAGAGAGCACTGGGTCACGATGGAGCAGAGAGCACTGGGTCACGATGGAGCAGAGAGCACTGGGTCACAATGGAGCAGAGAGTACTGGGTCACGATGGAGAGAGGGCACTGGGTCACGATGGAGCAGAGAGCACTGGGTCAGGATGGAGCAGAGAGCACTGGGTCAGGATGGAGCAGAGAGCACTGGGTCACGATGGAGCAGAGAGCACTGGGTCACGATGGAGCAGAGAGCACTGGGTCACGATGGAGCAGAGAGCACTGGGTCACGATGGAGCAGAGAGCACTGGGTCACGATGGAGCAGAGAGCACTGGGTCACGATGGAGCAGAGAGCACTGGGTCACGATGGAGCAGAGAGCACTGGGTCACGATGGAGCAGAGAGCACTGGGTCACGATGGAGCAGAGAGCACTGGGTCACGATGGAGCAGAGAGCACTGGGTCACGATGGAGCAGAGCGCACTGGGTCACGATGGAGCAGAGAGCACTGGGTCACGATTGGGAGCAGAGAGCACAGGGTCACGATGGAGCAGAGAGCACTGGGTCACGATTGGGAGCAGAGAGCACTGGGTCACGATGGAGCAGAGAGCACTGGGTCACGATGGGGACCAGGGAGCACTGGGTCACGATGGAGCAGAGAGCACTGGGTCACGATAGAGCAGAGAGCACTAAATCACGATGGAGCAAAGAGCACTGGGTCACGATGGAGCAGAGAGCACTGGGTCACGATGGAGCAGAGAGCACTGGGTCACGATGGAGAGACGGCACTGGGTCACGATGGAGCAGAGAGCACTGGGTCAGGATGGAGCAGAGAGCACTGGGTCAGGATGGAGTAGGGAGCACTGGGTCAGGATGGAGCAGGGAGCACTGGGTCAGGAAGGAGCAGAGAGCACTGGGTCACGATGGAGCAGAGAGCACTGGGTCACGATGGAGCAGAGAGCCCTGGGTCACGATGGAGCAGAGAGCACTGGGTCACGATGGAGAGAGGGCACTGGGTCACGATGGAGCAGAGAGCACTGGGTCACGATGCAGCAGAGAGCACTGGGTCACGATGGAGCAGAGAGCACTGGGTCACGATGGAGCAGAGGACACTGGGTCACGATGGAGCAGAGAGCACTGGGTCACGATGGAGCAGAGAGCACTGGGTCACGATGGAGCAGAGAACACTGGGTCACGATGGAGCAGAGAGCACTGGGTCACGATGGAGCAGAGAGCACTGGGTCACGATGGAGCAGAGAGCACTGGGTCACGATGGAGCAGAGAGCACTGGGACACAATGGAGCAGAGAGCACTGGGTCACGATGGAGCAGAGAGCACTGGGTCACGATGGAGCAGACAGCACTGGGTCACGATGGAGCAGACAGCACTGGGTCACGATGGAGCCAGAGCACTGGGTCACGATGGAGCACAGAGCACTGGGTCACGATGGAGCAGAGAGCACTGGGTCACGATTGGGAGCAGAGAGCACTGGGTCACGATGGAGCAGAGAGCACTGGGTCACGATTGGGAGCAGAGAGCATTGGGTCACGATGGAGCAGAGAGCACTGGGTCACGATGGGGACCAGGGAGCACTGGGTCACGATGGAGCAAAGAGCACTGGGTCACAATGGAGCAGAGAGCACTAGGTCACGATGGAGCAGAGAGCACTGGGTCACGATGGAGCAGAGAGCAGTGGGTCACGATGGAGCAGACAGCACTGGGTCACGATGGAGCAGAGAGCACTGGGTCACGATGGAGCAGAGAGCTCTGGGTCACGATGGAGCAGAGAGCACTGGGTCACGATGGAGAGGGGGCACTGGGTCACGATGGAGCAGAGAGCACTGGGTCACGATGCAGCAGAGAGCACTGGGTCACGATGGAGCAGAGAGCACTGGGTCACGATGGAGCAGAGAACACTGGGTCACGATGGAGCAGAGAGCACTGGGTCACGATGGAGCAGAGAGCACTGGGTCACGATGGAGCAGAGAACACTGGGTCACGATGGAGCAGAGAGCAGTGGGTCACGATGGAGCAGAGAGCACTGGGTCACGATGGAGGAGATCGCTCTGGGTCACGATTGGGAGCAGAGAGCACTGGGTCACGATGCAGCAGAGAGCACTGGTCACGATTGGGAGCAGAGAGCACAGGGTCACGATGCAGCAGAGAGCACTGGGTCACGATGGAGCAGTGAGCACTGGGTCACGATGGAGCAGAGAGCACTGTATCACGACGGAGCAGAGAGCACTGGGTCACGACGGAGCAGAGAGCACTGGGTCACGACGGAGCAGAGAGCACTGGGTCACGATGGAGCAGAGAGCACTGTGCCACGATGGAGCAGAGAGCACTGGGTCACGACGGAGCAGAGAGCACTGGGTCACGATGCAGCAGAGAGCACTGGGTCACGATGGAGCAGAGAGCACTGGGTCACGATGGAGCAGAGAGCACTGGGTCACGATGGAGCAGAGAACACTGGGGCACGATGGAGCAGAGAGCACTGGGTCACGATGGAGCAGAGAGCACTGGGTCACGATGGAGCAGAGAGCACTGGATCACGATGGAGCAGAGAGCACTGGGTCACGATGGAGCAGAGAGCACTGGGTCACGATCGAGCAGAGGGCACTGGGTCACGATGGAGCAGAGAGCACTGGGTCACGATGGAGCAGAGGGCACTGGGTCACGATGGAGCAGAGGGCACTGGGTCACGATGGAGCAGAGGGCACTGGGTCACGATGGAGCAGAGGGCACTGGGTCACGATTGGGAGCAGAGAGCACTGGGTCACGATGGGGCAGAGAGCACTGGGTCACGATGGGGCAGAGAGCACTGGGTCACGATGGAGCAGAGAGCACTGGGTCACGATGGAGCAGAGGGCACTGGGTCACGATTGGGAGCAGAGAGCACTGGGTCACGATGGGGCAGAGAGCACTGGGTCACGATGGAGCAGAGAGCACTGGGTCACGATGGAGCAGAGAGCACTGGGTCACGATGGAGCAGAGAGCACTGGGTCACGATGGAGCACAGAGCACTGGGTCACGATGGAGGACAGAGCTCTGGGTCACGATGGAGGACAGAGCTCTGGGTCACGATTGGGAGCAGAGAGCACTGGGTCACGATGCAGCAGAGAGCACTGGGTCACGATTGGGAGCAGAGAGCACTGGGTCACGATGGAGCAGAGAGCACTGGGTCACGATGGAGCAGAGAGCACTGGGTCACGATTGGGAGCAGAGAGCACTGGGTCAGGATGGAGCAGAGAGCACTGGTTACGATGGAGCAGAGAGCACTGGGTCACGATGGAGAGAGGGCACTGGGTCACGATGGAGCAGAGAGCACTGGTTACGATGGAGCAGAGAGCACTGGGTCACGATGGAGAGAGGGCACTGGGTCACGATGGAGCAGAGAGCACTGGGTCACGATGGAGCAGAGAGCACTGGTTACGATGGAGCAGAGAGCACTGGGTCACGATGGAGAGAGGGCACTGGGTCACGATGGAGAGAGGGCACTGGGTCACGATGGAGCAGAAATCACAGGGTCACGAAGGAGAGAGGGCACTGGGTCACGATGGAGCAGAGGGCACTGGGTCACGATGGAAAGGGGGCACTGGGTCACGATGGAGAGGGGGCACAGGGTCACGATAGAGCAGAGAGCACTGGGGCACGATGGAGCAGAGAGCACTGGGTCACGATGGAGCAGAGAGCACTGGGTCACGATGGAGCAGAGAGCACTGGGTCACGATGGTGCAGAGAGCACTGGGTCACGATGGAGCAGAGAGCACTGGGTCACGATGGAGCAGAGAGCACTGGGTCACGATGGAGCAGAGAGCACTGGGTCACGATGGAGCAGAGAGCACTGGGTCACGATGGAGCAGAGAGCACTGGGTCACGATGGAGCAGAGAGCACTGGGTCAGGATGGAGCAGAGAGCACTGGGTCAGGATGGAGCAGAGAGCGCTGGGTCAGGATGGAGCAGAGAGCACTGGGTCACGATGGAGCAGAGAGCACTGGGTCACGATGGAGCAGAGAGCACTGGGTCACGATGGAGCAGAGAGCACTGGGTCACAATGGAGCAGAGAGTACTGGGTCACGATGGAGAGAGGGCACTGGGTCACGATGGAGCAGAGAGCACTGGGTCAGGATGGAGCAGAGAGCACTGGGTCAGGATGGAGCAGAGAGCACTGGGTCACGATGGAGCAGAGAGCACTGGGTCACGATGGAGCAGAGAGCACTGGGTCACGATGGAGCAGAGAGCACTGGGTCACGATGGAGCAGAGAGCACTGGGTCACGATGGAGCAGAGAGCACTGGGTCACGATGGAGCAGAGAGCACTGGGTCACGATGGAGCAGAGAGCACTGGGTCACGATGGAGCAGAGAGCACTGGGTCACGATGGAGCAGAGAGCACTGGGTCACGATGGAGCAGAGAGCACTGGGTCACGATGGAGCAGAGAGCACTGGGTCACGATGGAGCAGAGCGCACTGGGTCACGATGGAGCAGAGAGCACTGGGTCACGATTGGGAGCAGAGAGCACAGGGTCACGATGGAGCAGAGAGCACTGGGTCACGATTGGGAGCAGAGAGCACTGGGTCACGATGGAGCAGAGAGCACTGGGTCACGATGGGGACCAGGGAGCACTGGGTCACGATGGAGCAGAGAGCACTGGGTCACGATAGAGCAGAGAGCACTAAATCACGATGGAGCAAAGAGCACTGGGTCACGATGGAGCAGAGAGCACTGGGTCACGATGGAGCAGAGAGCACTGGGTCACGATGGAGAGACGGCACTGGGTCACGATGGAGCAGAGAGCACTGGGTCAGGATGGAGCAGAGAGCACTGGGTCAGGATGGAGTAGGGAGCACTGGGTCAGGATGGAGCAGGGAGCACTGGGTCAGGAAGGAGCAGAGAGCACTGGGTCACGATGGAGCAGAGAGCACTGGGTCACGATGGAGCAGAGAGCCCTGGGTCACGATGGAGCAGAGAGCACTGGGTCACGATGGAGAGAGGGCACTGGGTCACGATGGAGCAGAGAGCACTGGGTCACGATGCAGCAGAGAGCACTGGGTCACGATGGAGCAGAGAACACTGGGTCACGATGGAGCAGAGAGCAGTGGGTCACGATGGAGCAGAGAGCACTGGGTCACGATGGAGGAGATCGCTCTGGGTCACGATTGGGAGCAGAGAGCACTGGGTCACGATGCAGCAGAGAGCACTGGTCACGATTGGGAGCAGAGAGCACAGGGTCACGATGCAGCAGAGAGCACTGGGTCACGATGGAGCAGTGAGCACTGGGTCACGATGGAGCAGAGAGCACTGTGTCACGACGGAGCAGAGAGCACTGGGTCACGACGGAGCAGAGAGCACTGGGTCACGACGGAGCAGAGAGCACTGGGTCACGATGGAGCAGAGAGCACTGTGCCACGATGGAGCAGAGAGCACTGGGTCACGACGGAGCAGAGAGCACTGGGTCACGATGCAGCAGAGAGCACTGGGTCACGATGGAGCAGAGAGCACTGGGTCACGATGGAGCAGAGAGCACTGGGTCACGATGGAGCAGAGAACACTGGGGCACGATGGAGCAGAGAGCACTGGGTCACGATGGAGCAGAGAGCACTGGGTCACGATGGAGCAGAGAGCACTGGATCACGATGGAGCAGAGAGCACTGGGTCACGATGGAGCAGAGAGCACTGGGTCACGATCGAGCAGAGGGCACTGGGTCACGATGGAGCAGAGAGCACTGGGTCACGATGGAGCAGAGGGCACTGGGTCACGATGGAGCAGAGGGCACTGGGTCACGATGGAGCAGAGGGCACTGGGTCACGATGGAGCAGAGGGCACTGGGTCACGATTGGGAGCAGAGAGCACTGGGTCACGATGGGGCAGAGAGCACTGGGTCACGATGGGGCAGAGAGCACTGGGTCACGATGGAGCAGAGAGCACTGGGTCACGATGGAGCAGAGAGCACTGGGTCACGATGGAGCAGAGGGCACTGGGTCACGATTGGGAGCAGAGAGCACTGGGTCACGATGGGGCAGAGAGCACTGGGTCACGATGGAGCAGAGAGCACTGGGTCACGATGGAGCAGAGAGCACTGGGTCACGATGGAGCAGAGAGCACTGGGTCACGATGGAGCACAGAGCACTGGGTCACGATGGAGGACAGAGCTCTGGGTCACGATGGAGGACAGAGCTCTGGGTCACGATTGGGAGCAGAGAGCACTGGGTCACGATGCAGCAGAGAGCACTGGGTCACGATTGGGAGCAGAGAGCACTGGGTCACGATGGAGCAGAGAGCACTGGGTCACGATGGAGCAGAGAGCACTGGGTCACGATTGGGAGCAGAGAGCACTGGGTCAGGATGGAGCAGAGAGCACTGGTTACGATGGAGCAGAGAGCACTGGGTCACGATGGAGAGAGGGCACTGGGTCACGATGGAGCAGAGAGCACTGGTTACGATGGAGCAGAGAGCACTGGGTCACGATGGAGAGAGGGCACTGGGTCACGATGGAGCAGAGAGCACTGGGTCACGATGGAGCAGAGAGCACTGGTTACGATGGAGCAGAGAGCACTGGGTCACGATGGAGAGAGGGCACTGGGTCACGATGGAGAGAGGGCACTGGGTCACGATGGAGCAGAAATCACAGGGTCACGAAGGAGAGAGGGCACTGGGTCACGATGGAGCAGAGGGCACTGGGTCACGATGGAAAGGGGGCACTGGGTCACGATGGAGAGGGGGCACAGGGTCACGATAGAGCAGAGAGCACTGGGGCACGATGGAGCAGAGAGCACTGGGTCACGATGGAGCAGAGAGCACTGGGTCACGATGGAGCAGAGAGCACTGGGTCACGATGGTGCAGAGAGCACTGGGTCACGATGGAGCAGAGAGCACTGGGTCACGATGGAGCAGAGAGCACTGGGTCACGATGGAGCAGAGAGCACTGGGTCACGATGGAGCAGAGAGCACTGGGTCACGATGGAGCAGAGAGCACTGGGTCACGATGGAGCAGAGAGCACTGGGTCAGGATGGAGCAGAGAGCACTGGGTCAGGATGGAGCAGAGAGCACTGGGTCAGGATGGAGCAGAGAGCACTGGGTCACGATGGAGCAGAGAGCACTGGGTCACGATGGAGCAGAGAGCACTGGGTCACGATGGAGCAGAGAGCACTGGGTCACAATGGAGCAGAGAGTACTGGGTCACGATGGAGAGAGGGCACTGGGTCACGATGGAGCAGAGAGCACTGGGTCAGGATGGAGCAGAGAGCACTGGGTCAGGATGGAGCAGAGAGCACTGGGTCACGATGGAGCAGAGAGCACTGGGTCACGATGGAGCAGAGAGCACTGGGTCACGATGGAGCAGAGAGCACTGGGTCACGATGGAGCAGAGAGCACTGGGTCACGATGGAGCAGAGAGCACTGGGTCACGATGGAGCAGAGAGCACTGGGTCACGATGGAGCAGAGAGCACTGGGTCACGATGGAGCAGAGAGCACTGGGTCACGATGGAGCAGAGAGCACTGGGTCACGATGGAGCAGAGAGCACTGGGTCACGATGGAGCAGAGAGCACTGGGTCACGATGGAGCAGAGCGCACTGGGTCACGATGGAGCAGAGAGCACTGGGTCACGATTGGGAGCAGAGAGCACAGGGTCACGATGGAGCAGAGAGCACTGGGTCACGATTGGGAGCAGAGAGCACTGGGTCACGATGGAGCAGAGAGCACTGGGTCACGATGGGGACCAGGGAGCACTGGGTCACGATGGAGCAGAGAGCACTGGGTCACGATAGAGCAGAGAGCACTAAATCACGATGGAGCAAAGAGCACTGGGTCACGATGGAGCAGAGAGCACTGGGTCACGATGGAGCAGAGAGCACTGGGTCACGATGGAGAGACGGCACTGGGTCACGATGGAGCAGAGAGCACTGGGTCAGGATGGAGCAGAGAGCACTGGGTCAGGATGGAGTAGGGAGCACTGGGTCAGGATGGAGCAGGGAGCACTGGGTCAGGAAGGAGCAGAGAGCACTGGGTCACGATGGAGCAGAGAGCACTGGGTCACGATGGAGCAGAGAGCCCTGGGTCACGATGGAGCAGAGAGCACTGGGTCACGATGGAGAGAGGGCACTGGGTCACGATGGAGCAGAGAGCACTGGGTCACGATGCAGCAGAGAGCACTGGGTCACGATGGAGCAGAGAGCACTGGGTCACGATGGAGCAGAGAGCACTGGGTCACGATGGAGCAGAGGACACTGGGTCACGATGGAGCAGAGAGCACTGAGGCACGATGGAGCAGAGAGCACTGGGTCACGATGGAGCAGAGAACACTGGGTCACGATGGAGCAGAGAGCACTGGGTCACGATGGAGCAGAGAGCACTGGGTCACGATGGAGCAGAGAGCACTGGGTCACGATGGAGCAGAGAGCACTGGGACACAATGGAGCAGAGAGCACTGGGTCACGATGGAGCAGAGAGCACTGGGTCACGATGGAGCAGACAGCACTGGGTCACGATGGAGCAGACAGCACTGGGTCACGATGGAGCCAGAGCACTGGGTCACGATGGAGCACAGAGCACTGGGTCACGATGGAGCAGAGAGCACTGGGTCACGATTGGGAGCAGAGAGCACTGGGTCACGATGGAGCAGAGAGCACTGGGTCACGATTGGGAGCAGAGAGCATTGGGTCACGATGGAGCAGAGAGCACTGGGTCACGATGGGGACCAGGGAGCACTGGGTCACGATGGAGCAAAGAGCACTGGGTCACAATAGAGCAGAGAGCACTAGGTCACGATGGAGCAGAGAGCACTGGGTCACGATGGAGCAGAGAGCAGTGGGTCACGATGGAGCAGACAGCACTGGGTCACGATGGAGCAGAGAGCACTGGGTCACGATGGAGCAGAGAGCTCTGGGTCACGATGGAGCAGAGAGCACTGGGTCACGATGGAGAGGGGGCACTGGGTCACGATGGAGCAGAGAGCACTGGGTCACGATGCAGCAGAGAGCACTGGGTCACGATGGAGCAGAGAGCACTGGGTCACGATGGAGCAGAGAACACTGGGTCACGATGGAGCAGAGAGCACTGGGTCACGATGGAGCAGAGAGCACTGGGTCACGATGGAGCAGAGAACACTGGGTCACGATGGAGCAGAGAGCAGTGGGTCACGATGGAGCAGAGAGCACTGGGTCACGATGGAGGAGATCGCTCTGGGTCACGATTGGGAGCAGAGAGCACTGGGTCACGATGCAGCAGAGAGCACTGGTCACGATTGGGAGCAGAGAGCACAGGGTCACGATGCAGCAGAGAGCACTGGGTCACGATGGAGCAGTGAGCACTGGGTCACGATGGAGCAGAGAGCACTGTATCACGACGGAGCAGAGAGCACTGGGTCACGACGGAGCAGAGAGCACTGGGTCACGACGGAGCAGAGAGCACTGGGTCACGATGGAGCAGAGAGCACTGTGCCACGATGGAGCAGAGAGCACTGGGTCACGACGGAGCAGAGAGCACTGGGTCACGATGCAGCAGAGAGCACTGGGTCACGATTGAGCAGAGAGCACTGGGTCACGATGGAGCAGAGAGCACTGGGTCACGATGGAGCAGAGAACACTGGGGCACGATGGAGCAGAGAGCACTGGGTCACGATGGAGCAGAGAGCACTGGGTCACGATGGAGCAGAGAGCACTGGATCACGATGGAGCAGAGAGCACTGGGTCACGATGGAGCAGAGAGCACTGGGTCACGATCGAGCAGAGGGCACTGGGTCACGATGGAGCAGAGAGCACTGGGTCACGATGGAGCAGAGGGCACTGGGTCACGATGGAGCAGAGGGCACTGGGTCACGATGGAGCAGAGGGCACTGGGTCACGATGGAGCAGAGGGCACTGGGTCACGATTGGGAGCAGAGAGCACTGGGTCACGATGGGGCAGAGAGCACTGGGTCACGATGGGGCAGAGAGCACTGGGTCACGATGGGGCAGAGAGCACTGGGTCACGATGGAGCAGAGAGCACTGGGTCACGATGGAGCAGAGGGCACTGGGTCACGATTGGGAGCAGAGAGCACTGGGTCACGATGGGGCAGAGAGCACTGGGTCACGATGGAGCAGAGAGCACTGGGTCACGATGGAGCAGAGAGCACTGGGTCACGATGGAGCAGAGAGCACTGGGTCACGATGGAGCAGAGAGCACTGGGTCACGATGGAGCAGAGAGCACTGGGTCACGATGGAGCAGAGAGCACTGGGTCACGATGGAGCAGAGAGCACTGGGTCACGATGGAGCAGAGAGCACTGGGTCACGATGGAGCAGAGAGCACTGGGTCACGATGGAGCAGAGAGCACTGGGTCACGATGGAGCAGAGAGCACTGGGTCACGATGGAGCAGAGAGCAGTGGGTCACGATGGAGCAGAGAGCACTGGGTCACGATGGAGGAGATCGCTCTGGGTCACGATGGAGCAGAGAGCACTGGGTCACGATGGAGGAGATCGCTCTGGGTCACGATTGGGAGCAGAGAGCACTGGGTCACGATGCAGCAGAGAGCACTGGTCACGATTGGGAGCAGAGAGCACAGGGTCACGATGCAGCAGGGAGCACTGGGTCACGATGGAGCAGTGAGCACTGGGTCACGATGGAGCAGAGAGCACTGTATCACGACGGAGCAGAGAGCACTGGGTCACGACGGAGCAGAGAGCACTGGGTCACGATGCAGCAGAGAGCACTGGGTCACGATGGAGCAGAGAGCACTGGGTCACGATGGAGCAGAGAGCACTGGGTCACGATGGAGCAGAGAGCACTGGGTCACGATGGAGCAGAGAACACTGGGGCACGATGGAGCAGAGAGCACTGGGTCACGATGGAGCAGAGAGCACTGGGTCACGATGGAGCAGAGAGCACTGGGTCACGATGGAGCAGAGAGCACTGGATCACGATGGAGCAGAGAGCACTGGGTCACGATGGAGCAGAGAGCACTGGGTCACGATGGAGCAGAGAGCACTGGGTCACGATGGAGCAGAGGGCACTGGGTCACGATGGAGCAGAGGGCACTGGGTCACGATGGAGCAGAGGGCACTGGGTCACGATGGAGCAGAGGGCACTGGGTCACGATGGAGCAGAGGGCACTGGGTCACGATTGGGAGCAGAGAGCACTGGGTCACGATGGGGCAGAGAGCACTGGGTCACGATGGGGCAGAGAGCACTGGGTCACGATGGGGCAGAGAGCACTGGGTCACGATGGGGCAGAGAGCACTGGGTCACGATGGAGCAGAGAGCACTGGGTCACGATGGAGCAGAGGGCACTGGGTCACGATTGGGAGCAGAGAGCACTGGGTCACGATGGGGCAGAGAGCACTGGGTCACGATGGAGCAGAGAGCACTGGGTCACGATGGAGCAGAGAGCACTGGGTCACGATGGAGCAGAGAGCACTGGGTCACGATGGAGCAGAGAGCACTGGGTCACGATGGAGCAGAGAGCACTGGGTCACGATGGAGCAGAGAGCACTGGGTCACGATGGAGCAGAGAGCACTGGGTCACGATGGAGCAGAGAGCACTGGGTCACGATGGAGCAGAGAGCACTGGGTCACGATGGAGCAGAGAGCACTGGGTCACGATGGAGCAGAGAGCACTGGGTCACGATGGAGCAGAGAGCACTGGGTCACGATGGAGCAGAGAGCACTGGGTCACGATGGAGCAGAGAGCACTGGGTCACGATGGAGCAGAGAGCACTGGGTCACGATGGAGCAGAGAGCACTGGGTCACGATGGAGCAGAGAGCACTGGGTCACGATGGAGCAGAGAGCACTGGGTCACGATGGAGCAGAGAGCACTGGGTCACGATGGAGCAGAGAGCACTGGGTCACGATGGAGCAGAGAGCACTGGATCACGATGGAGAAGAGAGCACTGGCTCACGATGGAGCAGAGAGCACTGGGTCACGATGGAGCAGAGAACACTGGGTCACGATGGAGCAGAGAGCAGTGGGTCACGATGGAGCAGAGTGCACTGGGTCACGATGGAGCAGAGAGCACTGGGTCACGATGGAGCAGAGAGCACTGGATCACGATGGAGCAGAGAGCACTGGGTCACGATGGAGCAGAGAGCACTGGGTCACGATCGAGCAGAGGGCACTGGGTCACGATGGAGCAGAGAGCACTGGGTCACGATGGAGCAGAGGGCACTGGGTCACGATGGAGCAGAGGGCACTGGGTCACGATGGAGCAGAGGGCACTGGGTCACGATGGAGCAGAGGGTACTGGGTCACGATGGAGCAGAGGGCCTGGGTCACGATTGGGAGCAGAGAGCACTGGGTCACGATGGGGCAGAGAGCACTGGGTCACGATGGAGCAGAGAGTACTGGGTCACGATGGAGCAGAGAGCACTGGGTCACGATGGAGCAGAGAGCACTGGGTCACGATGGAGCAGAGAGCACTGGGTCACGATGGAGCAGAGAGCACTGGGTCACGATGGAGCAGAGAGCACTGGGTCACGATGGAGCAGAGAGCACTGGGTCACGATGGAGCAGAGAGCACTGGGTCACGATGGAGCAGAGAGCACTGGGTCACGATGGAGCAGAGAGCACTGGGTCACGATGGAGCAGAGAGCACTGGGTCACGATGGAGCAGAGAGCACTGGGTCACGATGGAGCAGAGAGCACTGGGTCACGATGGAGCAGAGAGCACTGGGTCACGATGGAGCAGAGAGCACTGGATCACGATGGGGCAGAGAGCACTGGATCACGATGGAGCAGAGAGCACTGGGTCACGATGGAGCAGAGAGCACTGGATCACGAAGGAGCAGAGAGCACTGGGTCACGATGGAGCAGAGAGCATTGGGTCAGGATGCAGCAGAGAGCACTGGGTCAGGATGGAGCAGAGAGCACTGGGTCAGGATGGAGCAGAGAGCACTGGGTCAGGATGGAGCAGAGAGCACTGGGTCACGATGGAGCAGAGAGCACTGGGTCAGGATTGAGCAGAGAGCACTGGGTCAGGATGGAGCAGAGAGCACTGGGTCACGATGGAGCAGAGAGCACTGGGTCACGATGGAGCAGAGAGCACTGGGTCACGATGGAGAGGGGGCACTGGGTCACGATGGAGCAGAGAGCACTGGGTCACGATGCAGCAGAGAGCACTGGGTCACGATGGAGCAGAGAGCACTGGGTCACGATGGAGCAGAGAGCACTGTGTCACGATGGAGCAGAGAGCACTGGGTCACGATGGAGCAGAGAGCACTGGTTCACGATGGAGCAGAGAGCAGTGGGTCACGATGGAGCAGAGAGCACTGGGTCACGATGGAGGAGATCGCTCTGGGTCACGATTGGGAGCAGAGAGCACTGGGTCACGATGCAGCAGAGAGCACTGGTCACGATTGGGAGCAGAGAGCACAGGGTCACGATGCAGCAGAGAGCACTGGGTCACGATGGAGCAGTGAGCACTGGGTCACGATGGAGCAGAGAGCACTGTATCACGACGGAGCAGAGAGCACTGGGTCACGACGGAGCAGAGAGCACTGGGTCACGACGGAGCAGAGAGCACTGGGTCACGATGGAGCAGAGAGCACTGTGCCACGATGGAGCAGAGAGCACTGGGTCACGACGGAGCAGAGAGCACTGGGTCACGATGCAGCAGAGAGCACTGGGTCACGATTGAGCAGAGAGCACTGGGTCACGATGGAGCAGAGAGCACTGGGTCACGATGGAGCAGAGAACACTGGGGCACGATGGAGCAGAGAGCACTGGGTCACGATGGAGCAGAGAGCACTGGGTCACGATGGAGCAGAGAGCACTGGATCACGATGGAGCAGAGAGCACTGGGTCACGATGGAGCAGAGAGCACTGGGTCACGATCGAGCAGAGGGCACTGGGTCACGATGGAGCAGAGAGCACTGGGTCACGATGGAGCAGAGGGCACTGGGTCACGATGGAGCAGAGGGCACTGGGTCACGATGGAGCAGAGGGCACTGGGTCACGATGGAGCAGAGGGCACTGGGTCACGATTGGGAGCAGAGAGCACTGGGTCACGATGGGGCAGAGAGCACTGGGTCACGATGGGGCAGAGAGCACTGGGTCACGATGGAGCAGAGAGCACTGGGTCACGATGGAGCAGAGGGCACTGGGTCACGATTGGGAGCAGAGAGCACTGGGTCACGATGGGGCAGAGAGCACTGGGTCACGATGGAGCAGAGAGCACTGGGTCACGATGGAGCAGAGAGCACTGGGTCACGATGGAGCAGAGAGCACTGGGTCACGATGGAGCAGAGAGCACTGGGTCACGATGGAGCAGAGAGCACTGGGTCACGATGGAGCAGAGAGCACTGGGTCACGATGGAGCAGAGAGCACTGGGTCACGATGGAGCAGAGAGCACTGGGTCACGATGGAGCAGAGAGCACTGGGTCACGATGGAGCAGAGAGCACTGGGTCACGATGGAGCAGAGAGCACTGGGTCACGATGGAGCAGAGAGCAGTGGGTCACGATGGAGCAGAGAGCACTGGGTCACGATGGAGGAGATCGCTCTGGGTCACGATGGAGCAGAGAGCACTGGGTCACGATGGAGGAGATCGCTCTGGGTCACGATTGGGAGCAGAGAGCACTGGGTCACGATGCAGCAGAGAGCACTGGTCACGATTGGGAGCAGAGAGCACAGGGTCACGATGCAGCAGGGAGCACTGGGTCACGATGGAGCAGTGAGCACTGGGTCACGATGGAGCAGAGAGCACTGTATCACGACGGAGCAGAGAGCACTGGGTCACGACGGAGCAGAGAGCACTGGGTCACGATGCAGCAGAGAGCACTGGGTCACGATGGAGCAGAGAGCACTGGGTCACGATGGAGCAGAGAGCACTGGGTCACGATGGAGCAGAGAACACTGGGGCACGATGGAGCAGAGAGCACTGGGTCACGATGGAGCAGAGAGCACTGGGTCACGATGGAGCAGAGAGCACTGGGTCACGATGGAGCAGAGAGCACTGGATCACGATGGAGCAGAGAGCACTGGGTCACGATGGAGCAGAGAGCACTGGGTCACGATCGAGCAGAGGGCACTGGGTCACGATGGAGCAGAGAGCACTGGGTCACGATGGAGCAGAGGGCACTGGGTCACGATGGAGCAGAGGGCACTGGGTCACGATGGAGCAGAGGGCACTGGGTCACGATGGAGCAGAGGGCACTGGGTCACGATGGAGCAGAGGGCACTGGGTCACGATTGGGAGCAGAGAGCACTGGGTCACGATGGGGCAGAGAGCACTGGGTCACGATGGGGCAGAGAGCACTGGGTCACGATGGGGCAGAGAGCACTGGGTCACGATGGGGCAGAGAGCACTGGGTCACGATGGAGCAGAGAGCACTGGGTCACGATGGAGCAGAGGGCACTGGGTCACGATTGGGAGCAGAGAGCACTGGGTCACGATGGGGCAGAGAGCACTGGGTCACGATGGAGCAGAGAGCACTGGGTCACGATGGAGCAGAGAGCACTGGGTCACGATGGAGCAGAGAGCACTGGGTCACGATGGAGCAGAGAGCACTGGGTCACGATGGAGCAGAGAGCACTGGGTCACGATGGAGCAGAGAGCACTGGGTCACGATGGAGCAGAGAGCACTGGGTCACGATGGAGCAGAGAGCACTGGGTCACGATGGAGCAGAGAGCACTGGGTCACGATGGAGCAGAGAGCACTGGGTCACGATGGAGCAGAGAGCACTGGGTCACGATGGAGCAGAGAGCACTGGGTCACGATGGAGCAGAGAGCACTGGGTCACGATGGAGCAGAGAGCACTGGGTCACGATGGAGCAGAGAGCACTGGGTCACGATGGAGCAGAGAGCACTGGGTCACGATGGAGCAGAGAGCACTGGGTCACGATGGAGCAGAGAGCACTGGGTCACGATGGAGCAGAGAGCACTGGGTCACGATGGAGCAGAGAGCACTGGGTCACGATGGAGCAGAGAGCACTGGGTCACGATGGAGCAGAGAGCACTGGGTCACGATGGAGCAGAGAGCACTGGGTCACGATGGAGCAGAGAGCACTGGATCACGATGGAGAAGAGAGCACTGGCTCACGATGGAGCAGAGAGCACTGGGTCACGATGGAGCAGAGAACACTGGGTCACGATGGAGCAGAGAGCAGTGGGTCACGATGGAGCAGAGTGCACTGGGTCACGATGGAGCAGAGAGCACTGGGTCACGATGGAGCAGAGAGCACTGGATCACGATGGAGCAGAGAGCACTGGGTCACGATGGAGCAGAGAGCACTGGGTCACGATCGAGCAGAGGGCACTGGGTCACGATGGAGCAGAGAGCACTGGGTCACGATGGAGCAGAGGGCACTGGGTCACGATGGAGCAGAGGGCACTGGGTCACGATGGAGCAGAGGGCACTGGGTCACGATGGAGCAGAGGGTACTGGGTCACGATGGAGCAGAGGGCCTGGGTCACGATTGGGAGCAGAGAGCACTGGGTCACGATGGGGCAGAGAGCACTGGGTCACGATGGAGCAGAGAGTACTGGGTCACGATGGAGCAGAGAGCACTGGGTCACGATGGAGCAGAGAGCACTGGGTCACGATGGAGCAGAGAGCACTGGGTCACGATGGAGCAGAGAGCACTGGATCACGATGGAGAAGAGAGCACTGGCTCACGATGGAGCAGAGAGCACTGGGTCACGATGGAGCAGAGAACACTGGGTCACGATGGAGCAGAGAGCAGTGGGTCACGATGGAGCAGAGTGCACTGGGTCACGATGGAGCAGAGAGCACTGGGTCACGATGGAGCAGAGAGCACTGGATCACGATGGAGCAGAGAGCACTGGGTCACGATGGAGCAGAGAGCACTGGGTCACGATCGAGCAGAGGGCACTGGGTCACGATGGAGCAGAGAGCACTGGGTCACGATGGAGCAGAGGGCACTGGGTCACGATGGAGCAGAGGGCACTGGGTCACGATGGAGCAGAGGGCACTGGGTCACGATGGAGCAGAGGGTACTGGGTCACGATGGAGCAGAGGGCCTGGGTCACGATTGGGAGCAGAGAGCACTGGGTCACGATGGGGCAGAGAGCACTGGGTCACGATGGAGCAGAGAGTACTGGGTCACGATGGAGCAGAGAGCACTGGGTCACGATGGAGCAGAGAGCACTGGGTCACGATGGAGCAGAGAGCACTGGGTCACGATGGAGCAGAGAGCACTGGGTCACGATGGAGCAGAGAGCACTGGGTCACGATGGAGCAGAGAGCACTGGGTCACGATGGAGCAGAGAGCACTGGGTCACGATGGAGCAGAGAGTACTGGGTCACGATGGAGCAGAGAGCACTGGGTCACGATGGAGCAGAGAGCACTGGGTCACGATGGAGCAGAGAGCACTGGGTCACGATGGAGCAGAGAGCACTGGGTCACGATGGAGCAGAGAGCACTGGGTCACGATGGAGCAGAGAGCACTGGATCACGATGGGGCAGAGAGCACTGGATCACGATGGAGCAGAGAGCACTGGGTCACGATGGAGCAGAGAGCACTGGATCACGAAGGAGCAGAGAGCACTGGGTCACGATGGAGCAGAGAGCATTGGGTCAGGATGCAGCAGAGAGCACTGGGTCAGGATGGAGCAGAGAGCACTGGGTCAGGATGGAGCAGAGAGCACTGGGTCAGGATGGAGCAGAGAGCACTGGGTCACGATGGAGCAGAGAGCACTGGGTCAGGATTGAGCAGAGAGCACTGGGTCAGGATGGAGCAGAGAGCACTGGGTCACGATGGAGCAGAGAGCACTGGGTCACGATGGAGCAGAGAGCACTGGGTCACGATGGAGAGGGGGCACTGGGTCACGATGGAGCAGAGAGCACTGGGTCACGATGCAGCAGAGAGCACTGGGTCACGATGGAGCAGAGAGCACTGGGTCACGATGGAGCAGAGAGCACTGGGTCACGATGGAGCAGAGAGCACTGGGTCACGATGGAGCAGAGAGCACTGGTTCACGATGGAGCAGAGAGCACTGGGTCACGATGGAGCAGAGAGCACTGGGTCACGATGGAGCAGAGAGCACTGGGTCACGATGGAGCAGAGAGCACTGGGTCACGATGGAGCAGAGAGCATTGGGTCACGATGGAGCAGAGAGCACTGGGTCACGATGGAGCAGAGAGCACTGGGTCAGGATGGAGCAGAGAGCACTGGGTCATGATGGAACAGAGAGCACTGGGTCACGATTGGGAGCAGAGAGCACTGGGTCACGATGGAGCAGAGAGCACTGGGTCACGATTGGGAGCAGAGAGCACTGGGTCACGATTGGGAGCAGAGAGCACTGGGTCACGATGGAGCAGAGAGCACTGGGTCACGATGGGGACCAGGGAGCACTGGGTCACGATGGAGCGGAGAGCACTGGGTCACGATAGAGCAGACAGCACTGGATCACGATGGAGCAAAGAGCACTGGGTCACGATGGAGCAGAGAGCACTGGGTCACGATGGAGCAGAGAGCACTGGGTCACGATGGAGCAGAGAGCACTGGGTCACGATGGAGCAGAGAGCACTGGGTCACGATGGAGCAGAGAGCACTGGGTCACGATGGAGCAGAGAGCACTGGGTCACGATGGAGCAGAGAGCACTGGGTCACGATGGTGGAGAGAGCACTGGGTCACGATGCAGCAGAGAGCACTGGGTCACGATGGAGCACAGAGCACTGGGTCACGATGGAGGACAGAGCTCTGGGTCACGATTGGGAGCAGAGAGCACAGGGTCACGATGCAGCAGAGAGCACTGGGTCACGATTGGGAGCAGAGAGCACTGGGTCACGATGCAGCAGAGAGCACTGGGTCACGATGGAGCAGGGAGCACTGGGTCACGATGGAGCAGTGAGCACTGGGTCACGATGGAGCAGAGAGGAATGAGTCACGATGGGGACCAGGGAGCACTGGTTCACGATGGAGCAGAGAGCACTGGGTCACGATGGAGCAGAGAGCATTGGGTCAGGATGGAGCAGAGAGCACTGGGTCACGATGGAGCAGAGAGCACTGGGTCACGATGGAGCAGAGAGCACTGGGTCACGAGGGAGCAGAGAGCACTGGGTCACGAGGGAGCAGAGAGCACTTGGTCACGATGGAGCAGAGAGCACTGGGTCACGATGGAGCAGAGAGCACTGGGTCACGATGGAGCAGAGAGCACTGGGTCACGATGGAGCAGAGAGCACTGGGTCACGATGGAGCAGAGAGCACTGGGTCACGATGGTGGAGAGAGCAGTGGGTCACGATGCAGCAGAGAGCACTGGGTCACGATGGAGCACAGAGCACTGGGTCACGATGGAGGACAGAGCTCTGGGTCACGATTGGGAGCAGAGAGCACTGGGTCACGATGCAGCAGAGAGCACTGGGTCACGATTGGGAGCAGAGAGCACTGGGTCACGATGCAGCAGAGAGCACTGGGTCACGATGGAGCAGTGAGCACTGGGTCACGATGGAGCAGTGAGCACTGGGTCACGATGGGGACCAGAGAGGAATGGGTCACGATGGGGACCAGGGAGCACTGGGTCACGATGGAGCAGAGAGCACTTGGTCAGGATGGAGCAGAGAGCACTGGGTCAGGATGGAGCAGAGAGCACTGGGTCAGGATGGAGCAGAGAGCACTGGGTCACGATGGAGCAGAGAGCACTGGGTCACGATGGAGCAGAGAGCACTGGGTCACGATGGAGCAGAGAGCACTGGGTCACGATGGAGCAGAGAGCACTGGGTCATGAGGGAGCAGAGAGCAGTGGGTCACGATGGAGCAGAGAGCACTGGGTCACGATGGAGCAGAGAGCACTGGGTCACGATGGAGCAGAGAGCACTGGGTCACGATGGAGCAGAGAGCACTGGGTCACGATGGAGCAGAGAGCACTGGGTCACGATGGAGCAGAGGGCACTGGGTCAAGATGGAGCAGAGGGCACTGGGTCACGATGGAGCAGAGAGCACTGGGTCACGATGGAGCAGAGAGCACGGGGTCACGATGGAGCAGAGAGCACTGGGTCACGATGGAGCAGAGCGCACTGGGTCACGATGGAGCAGAGTGCACTGGGTCACGATGGAGCAGAGAGCACTGGGTCACGATTGGGAGCAGAGAGCACTGGGTCACGATGGAGCAGAGAGCACTGGGTCACGATGGGGACCAGGGAGCACTGGGTCACGATGGAGCAGAGAGCACTGGGTCACGATAGAGCAGAGAGCACTAAGTCACGATGGAGCAAAGAGCACTGGGTCACGATGGAGCAGAGAGCACTGGGTCACGATGGAGCAGAGAGCACTGGGTCACGATGGAGCAGAGAGCACTGGGTCACGATGGAGCAGAGAGCACTGGGTCACGATGGAGCAGAGAGCACTGGGTCACGATGGAGCAGAGAGCACTGGGTCACGATGGAGCAGAGAGCAGTGGGTCACGATGCAGCAGAGAGCACTGGGTCACGATGGAGCAGAGTGCACTGGCTCACGATAGAGGACAGAGCACTGGGTCACGATTGGGAGCAGAGAGCACAGGGTCACGATGGAGCAGAGACCACTGGGTCACGATTGGGAGCAGAGAGCACTGGGTCACGATGGAGCAGAGAGCACTGGGTCACGATGGGGACCAGGGAGCACTGGGTCACGATGGAGCAGAGAGCACTGGGTCACGATGGAGCAGATAGCACTGGGTCACGATGGAGCAGAGAGCACTGGGTCACGATGGGGACCAGGGAGCACTGGGTCACGATGGAGCAGAGAGCACTGGGTCACGATGGAGCAGAGAGCACTTGCTCACGATGGAGCAGAGAGCACTGGGTCACGATGGAGCAGAGAGCACTGGGTCACGATGGAGCAGAGAGCACTGGGTCACGATGGAGCAGAGAGCACTGGGTCACGATGGAGCAGAGAGCACTGGGTCACGATGGAGCAGAGAGCACTGGGTCACGATGGAGCAGAGAGCACTGGGTCACGATGGAGCAGAGAACACTGGGTCACGATGGAGCAGAGAGCACTGGGTCACGATGGAGCACAGAGCACTGGGTCACGATGGGGCAGAGAGCACTGGGTCACGATGGAGCAGAGAGCACTGGGACACGATGGAGCAGAGAGCACTGGGTCACGATGGAGCAGAGAGCACTGGGTCACGATGGAGCAGAGAGCACTGGGTCACGATTGGGAGCAGAGAGCACTGGGTCACGATGGAGCAGAGAGCACTGGGTCACGATTGGGAGCAGAGAGCATTGGGTCACGATGGAGCAGAGAGCACTGGGTCACGATGGGGACCAGGGAGCACTGGGTCACGATGGAGCGGAGAGCACTGGGTCACGATCGAGCAGAGAGCACTGGGTCACGATGGAGCAAAGAGCACTGGGTCACAATGGAGCAGAGAGCACTAGGTCACAATGGAGCAGAGAGCACTGGGTCACGATGGAGGACAGAGCTCTGGGTCACGATTGGGAGCAGAGAGCACTGGGTCACGATGCAGCAGAGAGCACTGGGTCACGATTGGGAGCAGAGAGCACTGGGTCACGATGCAGCAGAGAGCACTGGGTCACGATGGAGCAGTGAGCACTGGGTCACGATGGAGCAGAGAGGAATGGGTCACGATGGGGACCAGGGAGCACTGGGTCACGATGGAGCAGAGAGCACTGGGTCACGATGGAGCAGAGAGCATTGGGTCAGGATGGAGCAGAGAGCACTGGGTCACGATGGAGCAGAGAGCACTGGGTCAGGATGGAGCAGAGAGCACTGGGTCAGGATGGAGCAGAGAGCACTGGGTCACGATGGAGCAGAGAGCACTGGGTCAGGATGGAGCAGAGAGCACTGGGTCAGGATGGAGCAGAGAGCACTGGGTCACGATGGAGCAGAGAGCACTGGGTCACGATGGAGCAGAGAGCACTGGGTCACGAGGGAGCAGAGAGCACTGGGTCACGAGGGAGCAGAGAGCACTGGGTCACGAGGGAGCAGAGAGCACTGGGTCACGAGGGAGCAGAGAGCACTGGGTCACGATGGAGCAGAGAGCACTGGGTCACGATGGAGCAGAGAGCACTGGGTCACGATGGAGCAGACAGCACTGGGTCACGATGGAGCAGAGGGCACTGGGTCACGATGGAGCAGAGAGCACTGGGTCACGATGGAGCAGAGAGCACTGGGTCACGATGGAGCAGAGAGCACGGGGTCACGATGGAGCAGAGAGCACTGGGTCACGATGGAGCAGAGCGCACTGGGTCACGATGGAGCAGAGAGCACTGGGTCACGATTGGGAGCAGAGAGCACTGGGTCACGATGGAGCAGAGAGCACTGGGTCACGATGTGGACCAGGGAGCACTGGGTCACGATGGAGCAGAGAGCACTGGGTCACGATAGAGCAGAGAGCACTAAGTCACGATGGAGCAAAGAGCACTGGGTCACGATGGAGCAGAGAGCACTGGGTCACGATGGAGCAGAGAGCACTGGGTCACGATGGAGCAGAGAGCACTGGGTCACGATGGAGCAGAGAGCACTGGGTCACGATGGAGCAGAGAGCACTGGGTCACGATGGAGCAGAGAGCACTGGGTCACGATGGAGCAGAGAGCAGTGGGTCACGATGGAGCAGAGAGCAGTGGGTCACGATGCAGCAGAGAGCACTGGGTCACGATGGAGCAGAGTGCACTGGGTCACGATGGAGGACAGAGCACTGGGTCACGATTGGGAGCAGAGAGCACAGGGTCACGATGGAGCAGAGACCACTGGGTCACGATTGGGAGCAGAGAGCACTGGGTCACGATGGAGCAGAGAGCACTGGGTCACGATGGGGACCAGGGAGCACTGGGTCACGATGGAGCAGAGAGCACTGGGTCACGATGGAGCAGAGAGCACTGGGTCACGATGGGGACCAGGGAGCACTGGGTCACGATGGAGCAGAGAGCACTGGGTCACGATGGAGCAGAGAGCACTGGGTCAGGATAGAGCAGAGAGCACTAAGTCACGATGGAGCAAAGAGCACTGGGTCACGATGGAGCAGAGAGCACTGGGTCACGATGGAGCAGAGAGCACTGGGTCACAATGGAGAGAGGGCACTGGGTCACTATGGAGCAGAGAGCACTGGGTCAGGATGGAGCAGAGAGCACTGGGTCAGGATGGAGCAGAGAGCACTGGGTCAGGATGGAGCAGAGAGCACTGGGTCAGGATGGAGCAGAGAGCACTGGGTCACGATGGAGCAGAGAGCACTGGGTCACGATGGAGCAGAGAGCACTGGGTAACGATGGAGCAGAGAGCCCTGGGTCACGATGGAGCAGAGAGCACTGGGTCACGATGGAGAGAGGGCACTGGGTCACGATGCAGCAGAGAGCACTGGGTCACGATGCAGCAGAGAGCACTGGGTCACGATGGAGCAGAGAGCACTGGGTCACGATGGAGCAGAGAGCACTGGGTCACGATGGAGCAGAGAGCACTGGGTCACGATGGAGCAGAGAACACTGGGTCACGATGGAGCAGAGAGCACTGGGTCACGATGGAGCAGAGAGCACTGGGTCACGATGGGGCAGAGAGCACTGGGTCACGATGGGGCAGAGAGCACTGGGTCACGATGGAGCAGAGAGCACTGGGTCACGATGGAGCAGAGAGCACTGGGTCACGATGGAGCAGAGAGCACTGGGTCACGATGGAGCAGACAGCACTGGGTCACGATGGAGCACAGAGCACTGGGTCACGATGGAGCACAGAGCACTGGGTCACGATGGAGCAGAGAGCACTGGGTCACGATGGAGCAGAGAGCACTGGGTCACGATTGGGAGCAGAGAGCATTGGGTCACGATGGAGCAGAGAGCACTGGGTCACGATGGGGACCAGGGAGCACTGGGTCACGATGGAGCGGAGAGCACTGGGTCACGATCGAGCCGAGAGCACTGGGTCACGATGGAGCAAAGAGCACTGGGTCACGATGGAGCAGAGAGCACTGGGTCACGATGGAGCAGAGAGCACTGGGTTACGATGGAGCAGAGAGCACTGGGTCACGATGCAGCAGAGAGCACTGGGTCACGATGGAGCAGAGAACACTGGGTCACGATGGAGCAGAGAGCACTGGGTCACGATGGAGCAGAGAGCACTGGGTCACGATGGAGCAGAGAACACTGGGTCACGATGGAGCAGAGAACACTGGGTCACGATGGAGCAGAGAGCACTGGGTCACGATGGAGGAGATCGCTCTGGGTCACGATTGGGAGCAGAGAGCACTGGGTCACGATGCAGCAGAGAGCACTGGTCACGATTGGGAGCAGAGAGCACAGGGTCACGATGCAGCAGAGAGCACTGGGTCACGATGGAGCAGTGAGCACTGGGTCACGTTGGAGCAGAGAGCACTGTATCACGATGGAGCAGGGAGCACTGGGTCACGATGGAGCAGAGAGCACTGGGTCACGATGGAGCAGAGAGCACTGGGTCACGATGGAGCAGAGAGCACTGGGTCACGATGGAGCAGAGAACACTGGGTCACGATGGAGCAGAGAGCAGTGGGTCACGATGGAGCAGAGAGCACTGGGTCACGATGGAGGAGATCGCTCTGGGTCACGATTGGGAGCAGAGAGCACTGGGTCACGATGCAGCAGAGAGCACTGGTCACGATTGGGAGCAGAGAGCACTGGGTCACGAGGGAGCAGAGAGCACTGGGTCACGAGGGAGCAGAGAGCACTGGGTCACGATGGAGCAGAGAGCACTGGGTCACGATGGAGCAGAGAGCACTGGGTCACGATGGAGCAGACGGCACTGCGTCACGATGGAGCAGAGGGCACTGGGTCACGATGGAGCAGAGAGCACTGGGTCACGATGGAGCAGAGAGCACTGGGTCACGATGGAGCAGAGAGCACGGGGTCACGATGGAGCAGAGAGCACTGGGTCACGATGGAGCAGAGCGCACTGGGTCACGATGGAGCAGAGAGCACTGGGTCACGATTGGGAGCAGAGAGCACTGGGTCACGATGGAGCAGAGAGCACTGGGTCACGATGTGGACCAGGGAGCACTGGGTCACGATGGAGCAGAGAGCACTGGGTCACGATAGAGCAGAGAGCACTAAGTCACGATGGAGCAAAGAGCACTGGGTCACGATGGAGCAGAGAGCACTGCGTCACGATGGAGCAGAGAGCACTGGGTCACGATGGAGCAGAGAGCACTGGGTCACGATGGAGCAGAGAGCACTGGGTCACGATGGAGCAGAGAGCACTGGGTCACGATGGAGCAGAGAGCACTGGGTCACGATGGAGCAGAGAGCACTGGGTCACGATGGAGCAGAGAGCAGTGGGTCACGATGGAGCAGAGAGCAGTGGGTCACGATGCAGCAGAGAGCACTGGGTCACGATGGAGCAGAGAGCACAGGGTCACGATGGAGCAGAGACCACTGGGTCACGATTGGGAGCAGAGAGCACTGGGTCACGATGGAGCAGAGAGCACTGGGTCACGATGGGGACCAGGGAGCACTGGGTCACGATGGAGCAGAGAGCACTGGGTCACGATGGAGCAGAGAGCACTGGGTCACGATGGAGCAGAGAGCACTGGGTCACGATGGGGACCAGAGAGCACTGGGTCACGATGGAGCAGAGAGCACTGGGTCACGATGGAGCAGAGAGCACTGGGTCAGGATAGAGCAGAGATCACTAAGTCACGATGGAGCAAAGAGCACTGGGTCACGATGGAGCAGAGAGCACTGGGTCACGATGGAGCAGAGAGCACTGGGTCACAATGGAGAGAGGGCACTGGGTCACGATGGAGCAGAGAGCACTGGGTCAGGATGGAGCAGAGAGCACTGGGTCAGGATGGAGCAGAGAGCACTGGGTCAGGATGGAGCAGAGAGCACTGGGTCAGGATGGAGCAGAGAGCACTGGGTCACGATGGAGCAGAGAGCACTGGGTCACGATGGAGCAGAGAGCACTGGGTCACGATGGAGCAGAGAGCACTGGGTCACGATGGAGCAGAGAGCACTGGGTCTCGATGGAGCAGAGAGCCCTGGGTCACGATGGAGCAGAGAGCACTGGGTCACGATGGAGAGAGGGCACTGGGTCACGATGCAGCAGAGAGCACTGGGTCACGATGCAGCAGAGAGCACTGGGTCACGATGGAGCAGAGAGCACTGGGTCACGATGGAGCAGAGAGCACTGGGTCACGATTGGGAGCAGAGAGCATTGGGTCACGATGGAGCAGAGAGCACTGGGTCACGATGGGGACCAGGGAGCACTGGGTCACGATGGAGCGGAGAGCACTGGGTCACGATCGAGCCGAGAGCACTGGGTCACGATGGAGCAAAGAGCACTGGGTCACGATGGAGCAGAGAGCACTGGGTCACGATGGAGCAGAGAGCACTGGGTCACGATTGGGAGCAGAGAGCACAGGGTCACGATGGAGCAGAGAGCACTGGGTCACGATTGGGAGCAGAGAGCACTGGGTCACGATGGAGCAGAGAGCACTGGGTCACGATGGGGACCAGGGAGCACTGGGTCACGATGGAGCAGAGAGCACTGGGTCACGATAGAGCAGAGAGCACTAAGTCACGATGGAGCAAAGAGCACTGGGTCACGATGGAGCAGAGAGCACTGGGTCACGATGGAGCTGAGAGCACTGGGTCAGGATGGAGCAGAGAGCACTGGGTCAGGATGGAGCAGAGAGCACTGGGTCACGATGGAGCAGAGAGCACTGGGTCACGATGGAGCAGAGAGCACTGGGTCACGATGGAGCAGAGAGCACTGGGTCACGATGGAGCAGAGAGCCCTGGGTCACGATGGAGCAGAGAGCACTGGGTCACGATGGAGCAGAGAGCACTGGGTCACGATGGAGAGAGGGCACTGGGTCACGATGGAGCAGAGAGCACTGGGTCACGATGCAGCAGAGAGCATTGGGTCACGATGGAGCAGAGAGCACTGGGTCAAGATGGAGCAGAGAACACTGGGTCACGATGGAGCAGAGAG
This sequence comes from Scyliorhinus torazame, assembly GCF_047496885.1. Classification (NCBI taxonomy): domain Eukaryota; kingdom Metazoa; phylum Chordata; class Chondrichthyes; order Carcharhiniformes; family Scyliorhinidae; genus Scyliorhinus; species Scyliorhinus torazame. The sequence goes on along the minus strand of NW_027308494.1, from coordinate 40,587 downwards.
CACTGGGTCACGATGGAGCAGAGAGCACTGGGTCACGATGGAGCAGAGAGCACTGGGTCACGATGGAGCAGAGAGCACTGGGTCACGATGGAGCAGAGAGCACTGGGTCACGATGGAGCAGAGAGCACTGGGTCACGATGGAGCAGAGAGCACTGGGACACGATGGAGCAGAGAGCACTGGGTCACGATTGGGAGCAGAGAGCACTGGGTCACGATGGAGCAGAGAACACTGGGTCACGATGGAGCAGAGAGCAGTGGGTCACGTTGGAGCAGAGAGCACTGGGTCACGATGGAGGAGATCGCTCTGGGTCACGATTGGGAGCAGAGAGCACTGGGTCACGATGCAGCAGAGAGCACTGGTCACGATTGGGAGCAGAGAGCACAGGGTCACGATGCAGCAGAGAGCACTGGGTCACGATGGAGCAGTGAGCACTGGGTCACGATGGAGCAGAGAGCACTGTATCACGATGGAGCAGAGAGCACTGGGTCACGATGGAGCAGAGAGCACTGGGTCACGATGGAGCAGAGAGCACTGGGTCACGATGGAGCAGAGAGCACTGGGTCACGATGGAGCAGAGAACACTGGGTCACGATGGAGCAGAGAGCAGTGGGTCACGATGGAGCAGAGAGCACTGGGTCACGATGGAGAGAGGGCACTGGGTCACGATGCAGCAGAGAGCACTGGGTCACGATGCAGCAGAGAGCACTGGGTCACGATGGAGCAGAGAGCACTGGGTCACGATGGAGCAGAGAGCACTGGGTCACGATTGGGAGCAGAGAGCATTGGGTCACGATGGAGCAGAGAGCACTGGGTCACGATGGGGACCAGGGAGCACTGGGTCACGATGGAGCGGAGAGCACTGGGTCACGATCGAGCCGAGAGCACTGGGTCACGATGGAGCAAAGAGCACTGGGTCACGATGGAGCAGAGAGCACTGGGTCACGATGGAGCAGAGAGCACTGGGTTACGATGGAGCAGAGAGCACTGGGTCACGATGCAGCAGAGAGCACTGGGTCACGATGGAGCAGAGAACACTGGGTCACGATGGAGCAGAGAGCACTGGGTCACGATGGAGCAGAGAGCACTGGTCACGATTGGGAGCAGAGAGCACAGGGTCACGATGCAGCAGAGAGCACTGGGTCACGATGGAGCAGTGAGCACTGGGTCACGTTGGAGCAGAGAGCACTGTATCACGATGGAGCAGGGAGCACTGGGTCACGATGGAGCAGAGAGCACTGGGTCACGATGGAGCAGAGAGCACTGGGTCACGATGGAGCAGAGAGCACTGGGTCACGATGGAGCAGAGAGCACTGGGTCACGATGGAGCAGAGAACACTGGGTCACGATGGAGCAGAGAGCAGTGGGTCACGATGGAGCAGAGAGCACTGGGTCACGATGGAGGAGATCGCTCTGGGTCACGATTGGGAGCAGAGAGCACTGGGTCACGATGCAGCAGAGAGCACTGGTCACGATTGGGAGCAGAGAGCACAGGGTCACGATGCAGCAGAGAGCACTGGGTCACGATGGAGCCGTGAGCACTGGGTCACGATGGAGCAGAGAGCACTGTATCACGATGGAGCAGAGAGCACTGGGTCACGATGGAGCAGAGAGCACTGGGTCACGATGGAGCAGAGAGCACTGGGTCACGATGGAGCAGAGAGCACTGGGTCACGATGGAGCAGAGCGCACTGGGTCACGATGGAGCAGAGAGCACTGGGTCACGATTGGGAGCAGAGAGCACAGGGTCACGATGGAGCAGAGAGCACTGGGTCACGATTGGGAGCAGAGCGCACTGGGTCACGATGGAGCAGACAGCACTGGGTCACGATTGGGAGCAGAGAGCACAGGGTCACGATGGAGCAGAGACAACTGGGTCACGATTGGGAGCAGAGAGCACTGGGTCACGATGGAGCAGACAGCACTGGGTCACGATGGAGCAGACAGCACTGGGTCACGATGGAGCACAGAGCACTGGGTCGCGATGGAGCACAGAGCACTGGGTCACGATGGAGCAGAGAGCACTGGGTCACGATTGGGAGCAGAGAGCACTGGGTCACGATGGAGCAGAGAACACTGGGTCACGATGGAGCAGAGAGCAGTGGGTCACGTTGGAGCAGAGAGCACTGGGTCACGATGGAGGAGATCGCTCTGGGTCACGATTGGGAGCAGAGAGCACTGGGTCACGATGCAGCAGAGAGCACTGGTCACGATTGGGAGCAGAGAGCACAGGGTCACGATGCAGCAGAGAGCACTGGGTCACGATGCAGCAGAGAGCACTGGGTCACGATGGAGCAGTGAGCACTGGGTCACGATGGAGCAGAGAGCACTGTATCACGATGGAGCAGAGAGCACTGGGTCACGATGGAGCAGAGAGCACTGGGTCACGATGGAGCAGAGAGCACTGGGTCACGATGGAGCAGAGAGCACTGGGTCACGATGGAGCAGAGAACACTGGGTCACGATGGAGCAGAGAGCAGTGGGTCACGATGGAGCAGAGAGCACTGGGTCACGATGGAGCAGAGAGCACTGGGTCACGATGGAGCAGAGCGCACTGGGTCACGATGGAGCAGAGAGCACTGGGTCACGATTGGGAACAGAGAGCACAGGGTCACGATGGAGCAGAGAGCACTGGGTCACGATTGGGAGCAGAGAGCACTGGGTCACGATGGAGCAGAGAGCACTGGGTCACGATGGGGACCAGGGAGCACTGGGTCACGATGGAGCAGAGAGCACTGGGTCACGATAGAGCAGAGAGCACTAAGTCACGATGGAGCAAAGAGCACTGGGTCACGATGGAGCAGAGAGCACTGGGTCACGATGGAGCAGAGAGCACTGGGTCACGATGGAGCAGAGAGCACTGGGTCACGATGGAGCAGAGAGCACTGGGTCACGATGGAGCAGAGAGCACTGGGTCACCATGGAGCAGAGAGCAGTGGGTCATGATGCAGCAGAGAGCACTGGGTCACGATGGAGCAGAGAGCACTGGGTCACGATGGAGGGCAGAGCACTGGGTCACGATGGAGCCAGAGCACTGGGTCACGATTGGGAGCAGAGAGCACAGGGTCACGATGGAGCAGAGAGCACTGGGTCACGATTGGGAGCAGAGAGCACTGGGTCACGATGGAGCAGAGAGCACTGGGTCACGATGGGGACCAGGGAGCACTGGGTCACGATGGAGCAGAGAGCACTGGGTCACGATAGAGCAGAGAGCACTAAGTCACGATGGAGCAAAGAGCACTGGGTCACGATGGAGCAGAGAGCACTGGGTCACGATGGAGCTGAGAGCACTGGGTCAGGATGGAGCAGAGAGCACTGGGTCAGGATGGAGCAGAGAGCACTGGGTCACGATGGAGCAGAGAGCACTGGGTCACGATGGAGCAGAGAGCACTGGGTCACGATGGAGCAGAGAGCACTGGGTCACGATGGAGCAGAGAGCCCTGGGTCACGATGGAGCAGAGAGCACTGGGTCACGATGGAGCAGAGAGCACTGGGTCACGATGGAGAGAGGGCACTGGGTCACGATGGAGCAGAGAGCACTGGGTCACGATGCAGCAGAGAGCATTGGGTCACGATGGAGCAGAGAGCACTGGGTCAAGATGGAGCAGAGAACACTGGGTCACGATGGAGCAGAGAGCACTGGGTCACGATGGAGCAGAGAGCACTGGGTCACGATGGAGCAGAGAGCACTGGGTCACGATGGAGCAGAGAGCACTGGGTCACGATGGAGCAGAGAGCACTGGGTCACGATGGAGCAGAGAGCACTGGGTCACGATGGAGCAGAGAGCACTGGGACACGATGGAGCAGAGAGCACTGGGTCACGATTGGGAGCAGAGAGCACTGGGTCACGATGGAGCAGAGAACACTGGGTCACGATGGAGCAGAGAGCAGTGGGTCACGTTGGAGCAGAGAGCACTGGGTCACGATGGAGGAGATCGCTCTGGGTCACGATTGGGAGCAGAGAGCACTGGGTCACGATGCAGCAGAGAGCACTGGTCACGATTGGGAGCAGAGAGCACAGGGTCACGATGCAGCAGAGAGCACTGGGTCACGATGGAGCAGTGAGCACTGGGTCACGATGGAGCAGAGAGCACTGTATCACGATGGAGCAGAGAGCACTGGGTCACGATGGAGCAGAGAGCACTGGGTCACGATGGAGCAGAGAGCACTGGGTCACGATGGAGCAGAGAGCACTGGGTCACGATGGAGCAGAGAACACTGGGTCACGATGGAGCAGAGAGCAGTGGGTCACGATGGAGCAGAGAGCACTGGGTCACGATGGAGGAGATTGATCTGGGTCACGATTGGGAGCAGAGAGCACTGGGTCACGATGCAGCAGAGAGCACTGGTCACGATTGGGAGCAGAGAGCACAGGGTCACGATGCAGCAGAGTGCACTGGGTCACGATGGAGCAGTGAGCACTGGGTCACGATGGAGCAGAGAGCACTGTATCACGATGGAGCAGAGAGCACTGGGTCACGATGGAGCAGAGAGCACTGGGTCACGATGGAGCAGAGAGCACTGGGTCACGATGGAGCAGAGCGCACTGGGTCACGATGGAGCAGAGCGCACTGGGTCACGATGGAGCAGAGAGCACTGGGTCACGATTGGGAACAGAGAGCACAGGGTCACGATGGAGCAGAGAGCACTGGGTAACGATTGGGAGCAGAGAGCACTGGGTCACGATGGAGCAGAAAGCACTGGGTCACGATGGGGACCAGGGAGCACTGGGTCACGATGGAGCAGAGAGCACTGGGTCACGATGGAGCAAAGAGCACTGGGTCACGATGGAGCAGAGAGAACTGGGTCACGATGGAGCAGAGAGCACTGGGTCACGATGGAGCAGAGAGCACTGGGTCACGATGGAGCAGAGAGCACTGGGTCACGATGGAGCAGAGAGCACTGGGTCACGATGGAGCAGAGAGCACTGGGTCACCATGGAGCAGAGAGCAGTGGGTCATGATGCAGCAGAGAGCACTGGGTCACGATGGAGCAGAGAGCACTGGGTCACGATGGAGGACAGAGCACTGGGTCACGATTGGGAGCAGAGAGCACAGGGTCACGATGGAGCAGAGAGCACTGGGTCACGATTGGGAGCAGAGAGCACTGGATCACGATGGAGCAGAGAGCACTGGGTCACGATGGGGACCAGGGAGCACTGGGTCACGATGGAGCAGAGAGCACTGGGTCACGATAGAGCAGAGAGCACTAAGTCACGATGGAGCAAAGAGCACTGGGTCACGATGGAGCAAAGAGCACTGGGTCACGATGGAGCAGAGAGCACTGGGTCACGATGGAGCTGAGAGCACTGGGTCAGGATGGAGCAGAGAGCACTGGGTCAGGATGGAGCAGAGAGCACTGGGTCACGATAGAGCAGAGAGCACTGGGTCACGATAGAGCAGAGAGCACTAAGTTACGATGGAGCAAAGAGCACTGGGTCACGATGGAGCAGAGAGCACTGGGTCACGATGGAGCAGAGAGCACTGGGTCACGATGGAGCAGAGAGCACTGGGTCAGGATGGAGCAGAGAGCACTGGGTCAGGATGGAGCAGAGAGCACTGGGTCACGATGCAGCAGAGAGCACTGGGTCACGATGGAGCAGAGAGCACTGGGTCACGATGGAGCAGAGAGCACTGGGTCACGATGGAGCAGAGAGCACTGGGTCACGATGGAGCAGAGAGCACTGGGTCACGATAGAGCAGAGAGCACGAAGTCACGATGGAGCAAAGAGCACTGGGTCACGATGGAGCAGAGAGCACTGGGTCACGATGGAGCTGAGAGCACTGGGTCAGGATGGAGCAGAGAGCACTGGGTCAGGATGGAGCAGAGAGCACTGGGTCACGATGGAGCAGAGAGCACTGGGTCACGATGGAGCAGAGAGCACTGGGTCACGATGGAGCAGAGAGCACTGGGTCACGATGGAGCAGAGAGCCCTGGGTCACGATGGAGCAGAGAGCACTCGGTCACGATGGAGCAGAGAGCACTGGGTCACGATGGAGAGAGGGCACTGGGTCACGATGGAGCAGAGAGCACTGGGTCACGATGCAGCAGAGAGCATTGGGTCACGATGGAGCAGAGAGCACTGGGTCAAGATGGAGCAGAGAACACTGGGTCACGATGGAGCAGAGAGCACTGGGTCACGATGGAGCAGAGAGCACTGGGTCACGATGGAGCAGAGAACACTGGGTCACGATGGAGCAGAGAGCACTGGGTCACGATGGAGCAGAGAGCACTGGGTCACGATGGAGCAGAGAGCACTGGGTCACGATGGAGCAGAGAGCACTGGGACACGATGGAGCAGAGAGCACTGGGTGACGATGGAGCAGAGAGCACTGGGTCACGATGGAGCAGAGAGCACTGGGTCACGATGGAGCAGACAGCACTGGGTCACGATGGAGCACAGAGCACTGGGTCACGATGGAGCACAGAGCACTGGGTCACGATGGAGCAGAGAGCACTGGGTCACGATTGGGAGCAGAGAGCACTGGGTCACGATGGAGCAGAGAGCACTGGGTCACGATGGAGGACAGAGCACTGGGTCACGATTGGGAGCAGAGAGCACAGGGTCACGATGTAGCAGAGAGCACTGGGTCACGATTGGGAGCAGAGAGCACTGGGTCACGATGGAGCAGAGAGCACTGGGTCACGATGGGGACCAGGGAGCACTGGGTCACGATGGAGCAGAGAGCACTGGGTCACGATAGAGCAGAGAGCACTGGGTCACGATAGAGCAGAGAGCACTAAGTTACGATGGAGCAAAGAGCACTGGGTCACGATGGAGCAGAGAGCACTGGGTCACGATGGAGCAGAGAGCACTGGGTCACGATGGAGCAGAGAGCACTGGGTCAGGATGGAGCAGAGAGCACTGGGTCAGGATGGAGCAGAGAGCACTGGGTCAGGATGGAGCAGAGAGCACTGGGTCAGGATGGAGCAGAGAGCACTGGGTCAGGATGGAGCAGAGAGCACTGGGTCACGATGGAGCAGAGAGCCCTGGGTCACGATGGAGCAGAGAGCACTGGGTCACGATGGAGAGAGGGCACTGGGTCACGATGGAGCAGAGAGCACTGGGTCACGATGCAGCAGAGAGCACTGGGTCACGATGGAGCAGAGAGCACTGGGTCACGATGGAGCAGAGAGCACTGGGTCACGATGGAGCAGAGAGCACTGGGTCACGATGGAGCAGAGAGCACTGGGTCACGATTGGGAGCAGAGAGCACTGGGTCACGATGGAGCAGAGAGCACTGGGTCACGATTGGGAGCAGAGAGCATTGGGTAACGATGGAGCAGAGAGCACTGGGTCACGATGGGGACCAGGGAGCACTGGGTCACGATGGAGCGGAGAGCACTGGGTCACGATCGAGCAGAGAGCACTGGGTCACGATGGAGCAAAGAGCACTGGGTCACAATGGAGCAGAGAGCACTAGGTCACGATGGAGCAGAGAGCACTGGCTCACGATGGAGCAGAGAGCACTGGGTCACGATGGAGAGAGGGCACTGGGTCACGATGGAGCAGAGAGCACTGGGTCACGATGCAGCAGAGAGCACTGGGTCACGATGGAGCAGAGAGCACTGGGTCACGATGGAGCAGAGAGCACTGGGTCACGATGGAGCAGAGAGCACTGGGTCACGATGGAGCAGAGAACACTGGGTCACGATGGAGCAGTGAGCACTGGGTCACGATGGAGCAGAGAGCACTGGGTCACGATGGAGCAGAGAGCACTGGGTCACGATGGAGCAGAGAGCACTGGGTCACGATGGAGCAGAGAGCAGTGGGTCACGATGGAGCAGAGAGCACTGGGTCACGATTGAGGAGATCGCTCTGGGTCACGATTGGGAGCAGAGAGCACTGGGTCACGATGCAGCAGAGAGCACTGGTCACGATTGGGAGCAGAGAGCACAGGGTCGCGATGCAGCAGAGAGCACTGGGTCACGATGGAGCAGTGAGCACTGGGTCACGATGGAGCAGAGAGCACTGTATCACGATGGAGCAGAGAGCACTGGGTCACGATGGAGCAGAGAGCACTGGGTCACGATGGAGCAGAGAGCACTGGGTCACGATGGAGCAGAGCGCACTGGGTCACGATGGAGCAGAGAGCACTGGGTCACGATTGGGAGCAGAGAGCACAGGATCACGATGGAGCAGAGGGCACTGGGTCACGATTGGGAGCAGAGAGCACTGGGTCACGATGGGGACCAGGGCGCACTGGGTCACGATGGAGCAGAGAGCACTGGGTCACGATAGAGCAGAGAGCACTAAGTCACGATGGAGCAAAGAGCACTGGGTCACGATGGAGCAGAGAGCACTGGGTCACGATGGAGCAGAGAGCACTGGGTCACGATGGAATAGTAGCACTGGGTCACGATGGAGCAGAGAGCACTGGGTCACGATGGAGCAGAGAGCACTGGGTCACGATGGAGCAGAGAGCACTGGGTCACCATGGAGCAGAGAGCAGTGGGTCACGATGCAGCAGAGAGCACTGGGTCACGATGGAGCAGAGAGCACTGGGTCACGATGGAGGACAGAGCACTGGGTCACGATTGGTAGCAGAGAGCACAGGGTCACGATGGAGCAGAGAGCACTGGGTCACGATTGGGAGCAGAGAGCACTGGGTCACGATGGAGCAGAGAGCACTGGGTCACGATGGGGACCAGGGAGCACTGGGTCACGATGGAGCAGAGAGCACTGGGTCACGATAGAGCAGAGAGCACTAAGTCACGATGGAGCAAAGAGCACTGGGTCACGATGGAGCAGAGAGCACTGGGTCACGATGGAGAGAGGGCACTGGGTCACGATGGAGCAGAGAGCAATGGGTCAGGATGGAGCAGAGAGCACTGGGTCAGGATGGAGCAGAGAGCACTGGGTCAGGATGGAGCAGAGAGCACTGGGTCACGATGGAGCAGAGAGCACTGGGTCACGATGGAGCAGAGAGCCCTGGGTCACGATGGAGCAGAGAGCACTGGGTCACGATGGAGAGAGGGCACTGGGTCACGATGGAGCAGAGAGCACTGGGTCACGATGGAGCAGAGAGCACTGGGTCACGATGGAGCAGAGAACACTGGGTCACGATGGAGCAGAGAGCACTGGGTCACGATGGAGCAGAGCGCACTGGGTCACGATGGAGCAGAGAGCACTGGGTCACGACTGGGAGCAGAGAGCACAGGGTCACGATGGAGCAGAGAGCACTGGGTCACGATTGGGAGCAGAGAGCACTGGGTCACGATGGAGCAGAGAGCACTGGGTCACGATGGGGACCAGGGAGCACTGGGTCACGATGGAGCAGAGAACACTGGGTCACGATGGAGCAGAGAGCACTGGGTCACGATGGAGCAGAGAGCACTGGGTCACGATGGAGCAGAGCGCACTGGGTCACGATGGAGCAGAGAGCACTGGGTCACGACTGGGATAAGAGAGCACAGGGTCACGATGGAGCAGAGAGCACTAGGTCACGATTGGGAGCAGAGAGCACTGGGTCACGATGGAGCAGAGAGCACTGGGTCACGATGGGGACCAGGGAGCACTGGGTCACGATGGAGCAGAGAGCACTGGGTCACGATAGAGCAGAGAGCACTAAGTCACGATGGAGCAAAGAGCACTGGGTCACGATGGAGCAGAGAGCGCTGGGTCACGATGGAGCAGAGAGCACTGGGTCACGATGGAGAGAGGGCACTGGGTCACGATGGAGCAGAGAGCACTGGGTCAGGATGGAGCAGAGAGCACTTCGTCACGATGGAGCAGAGAGCACTGGGTCAGGATGCAGCAGAGAGCACTGGGTCAGGATAGAGCAGAGGGCACGGGGTCACGATGGAGCAGAGAGCATGGGTCACGATGGAGAGAGGGTACTGGGTCACGATGGAGCAGAGAGCACTGGGTCAGGATGCAGCAGAGAGCACTGGGTCAGGATAGTGCAGAGGGCACGTCGTCACGATGGAGCAGAGGGCACGGGGTCACGATTGAGCAGAGAGCACTGGGTCAGGATGCAGCAGAGAGCACTGGGTCAGGATGGAGCAGAGAGCACTGGGTCAGGATGGACCAGATGGCACTGGGTCAGGATGGAGCAGAGGGCACTGGGTCAGGGTACAGCAGAGGGCAGAGGGTCACGATTGAGAAGAGAGCACTGGGTCACGATGGAGAGAGGGCACTGGGTCACGATGGAGAGAGGGCACTGGGTCACGATGGACCAGAGGCCACTGGGTCACGATGGAGCAGAGGGCACTGGGTCACGATGGAGAGAGGGCACTGGGTCACGATTGACCAGAGAGCACTGGGTCACGATGGAGCAGAGGGCACTGGGTCACGATGGAGAGAGGTCACTGGGTCACGATGGAGAGAGGGCACTGGGTCACGATAGAGAGAGGGCACTGGGTCACGATGGAGCAGAGAGCACTGGGTCACGATGGAGCAGAGAGCACTGGGTCAGGATGGAGCAGAGAGCACTTGGTCAGGATAGAGCAGAGGGCACGGGGTCACGATGGAGCAGAGAACACTGGGTCACGATGGAGCAGAGAGCACTGGGTCACGATGGAGCAGAGAGCACTGGGTCACGATGGAGCAGAGAGCACTGGGTCACGATGGAGCAGAGAGCACTGGGTCACGATGGAGCAGAGAGCACTGGGTCACGATGGAGCAGAGAGCACTGGGTCACGATGGAGCAGAGAGCACTGGGTCACGATGGAGCAGAGAGCACTGGGTCACGATGGAGCAGAGAGCACTGGGTCAGGATGGAGCAGAGAGCACTGGGTAAGGATGGAGCAGAGAGCACTGGGTCAGGATAGAGCAGAGGGCACGGGGTCACGATGGAGCAGAGGGCACGGGGTCACGATGGAGCAGAGAGCATTGGGTCAGGATGCAGCAGAGAGCACTGGGTCAGGATGCAGCAGAGAGCACTGGGTCAGGATGGAGCAGAGAGCACTGGGTCACGATGGAGCAGAGAGCACTGGGTCACGATGGAGAGAGGGCACTGGGTCACGATGGAGCCGAGGGCACTGGGTCACGATGGAGAGCGGTCACTGGGTCACGATGGAGAGAGGGCACTGGGTCACGATGGAGAGAGGGCACTGGGTCACGATGGAGAGAGGGCACTGGGTCACGATGGAGAAGAGAGCAGTGGGTCACGATGGAGCAGAGAGCACTGGGTCACGATGGAGCAGTGAGCACTGGGTCACAATGGAGCAGAGGGCACTGGGTCACGATGGAGCAGGGAGCACTGGGTCACGATGGAGCAGAGAACACTGGGTCACGACGGAGAGAGGGCACTGGGTCACGACGGAGCAGAGAGCACTGGGTCACGATGGAGCAGAGAGCACTGGGTCACGATGGAGCAGAGAGCACTGGGTCACGATGGAGGACAGAGCACTGGGTCACGATTGGGAGCAGAGAGCACAGGGTCACGATGTAGCAGAGAGCACTGGGTCACGATTGGGAGCAGAGAGCACTGGGTCACGATGGAGCAGAGAGCACTGGGTCACGATGGGGACCAGGGAGCACTGGGTCACGATGGAGCAGAGAGCACTGGGTCACGATAGAGCAGAGAGCACTGGGTCACGATAGAGCAGAGAGCACTAAGTTACGATGGAGCAAAGAGCACTGGGTCACGATGGAGCAGAGAGCACTGGGTCACGATGGAGCAGAGAGCACTGGGTCACGATGGAGCAGAGAGCACTGGGTCAGGATGGAGCAGAGAGCACTGGGTCAGGATGGAGCAGAGAGCACTGGGTCAGGATGGAGCAGAGAGCACTGGGTCACGATGGAGCAGAGAGCCCTGGGTCACGATGGAGCAGAGAGCACTGGGTCACGATGGAGAGAGGGCACTGGGTCACGATGGAGCAGAGAGCACTGGGTCACGATGCAGCAGAGAGCACTGGGTCACGATGGAGCAGAGAGCACTGGGTCACGATGGAGCAGAGAGCACTGGGTCACGATGGAGCAGAGAGCACTGGGTCACGATGGAGCAGAGAGCACTGGGTCACGATTGGGAGCAGAGAGCACTGGGTCACGATGGAGCAGAGAGCACTGGGTCACGATTGGGAGCAGAGAGCATTGGGTAACGATGGAGCAGAGAGCACTGGGTCACGATGGGGACCAGGGAGCACTGGGTCACGATGGAGCGGAGAGCACTGGGTCACGATCGAGCAGAGAGCACTGGGTCACGATGGAGCAAAGAGCACTGGGTCACAATGGAGCAGAGAGCACTAGGTCACGATGGAGCAGAGAGCACTGGCTCACGATGGAGCAGAGAGCACTGGGTCACGATGGAGAGAGGGCACTGGGTCACGATGGAGCAGAGAGCACTGGGTCACGATGCAGCAGAGAGCACTGGGTCACGATGGAGCAGAGAGCACTGGGTCACGATGGAGCAGAGAGCACTGGGTCACGATGGAGCAGAGAGCACTGGGTCACGATGGAGCAGAGAACACTGGGTCACGATGGAGCAGTGAGCACTGGGTCACGATGGAGCAGAGAGCACTGGGTCACGATGGAGCAGAGAGCACTGGGTCACGATGGAGCAGAGAGCACTGGGTCACGATGGAGGATAGAGCAGTGGGTCACGATGGAGCAGAGAGCACTGGGTCAGGATGCAGCAGAGAGCACTGGGTCAGGATGGAGCAGAGAGCACTGGGTCAGGATGGACCAGATGGCACTGGGTCAGGATGGAGCAGAGGGCACTGGGTCAGGGTAGAGCAGAGGGCAGAGGGTCACGATTGAGAAGAGAGCACTGGGTCACGATGGAGAGAGGGCACTGGGTCACGATGGAGAGAGGGCACTGGGTCACGATGGACCAGAGGCCACTGGGTCACGATGGAGCAGAGGGCACTGGGTCACGATGGAGAGAGGGCACTGGGTCACGATTGACCAGAGAGCACTGGGTCAGGATGCAGCAGAGAGCACTGGGTCAGGATGGAGCAGAGAGCACTGGGTCAGGATGGACCAGATTGCACTGGGTCAGGATGGAGCAGAGGGCACTGGGTCAGGGTAGAGCAGAGGGCACGGGGTCACGATGGAGCAGAGAACACTGGGTCACGATGGAGCAGAGAGCACTGGGTCACGATGGAGCAGAGAGCACTGGGTCACGATGGAGCAGAGAGCACTGGGTCACGATGGAGCAGAGAGCACTGGGTAAGGATGGAGCAGAGAGCACTGGGTCAGGATAGAGCAGAGGGCACGGGGTCACGATGGAGCAGAGGGCACGGGGTCACGATGGAGCAGAGAGCATTGGGTCAGGATGCAGCAGAGAGCACTGGGTCAGGATGCAGCAGAGAGCACTGGGTCAGGATGGAGCAGAGAGCACTGGGTCAGGATGGAGCAGAGAGCACTGGGTCACGATGGAGCAGAGAGCACTGGGTCACGATGGAGAGAGGGCACTGGGTCACGATGGAGCCGAGGGCACTGGGTCACGATGGAGAGCGGTCACTGGGTCACGATGGAGAGAGGGCACTGGGTCACGATGGAGAGAGGGCACTGGGTCACGATGGAGAGAGGGCACTGGGTCACGATGGAGAAGAGAGCAGTGGGTCACGATGGAGCAGAGAGCACTGGGTCACGATGGAGCAGTGAGCACTGGGTCACAATGGAGCAGAGGGCACTGGGTCACGATGGAGCAGGGAGCACTGGGTCACGATGGAGCAGAGAACACTGGGTCACGACGGAGAGAGGGCACTGGGTCACGACGGAGCAGAGAGCACTGGGTCACGATGGAGCAGAGAGCACTGGGTCACGATGGAGCAGAGAGCACTGGGTCACGATGGAGGACAGAGCACTGGGTCACGATTGGGAGCAGAGAGCACAGGGTCACGATGTAGCAGAGAGCACTGGGTCACGATTGGGAGCAGAGAGCACTGGGTCACGATGGAGCAGAGAGCACTGGGTCACGATGGGGACCAGGGAGCACTGGGTCACGATGGAGCAGAGAGCACTGGGTCACGATAGAGCAGAGAGCACTGGGTCACGATAGAGCAGAGAGCACTAAGTTACGATGGAGCAAAGAGCACTGGGTCACGATGGAGCAGAGAGCACTGGGTCACGATGGAGCAGAGAGCACTGGGTCACGATGGAGCAGAGAGCACTGGGTCAGGATGGAGCAGAGAGCACTGGGTCAGGATGGAGCAGAGAGCACTGGGTCAGGATGGAGCAGAGAGCACTGGGTCACGATGGAGCAGAGAGCCCTGGGTCACGATGGAGCAGAGAGCACTGGGTCACGATGGAGAGAGGGCACTGGGTCACGATGGAGCAGAGAGCACTGGGTCACGATGGAGCAGAGAGCACTGGGTCACGATGGAGCAGAGAGCACTGGGTCACGATGGAGCAGAGAGCACTGGGTCACGATGGAGGATAGAGCAGTGGGTCACGATGGAGCAGAGAGCACTGGGTCAGGATGCAGCAGAGAGCACTGGGTCAGGATGGAGCAGAGAGCACTGGGTCAGGATGGACCAGATGGCACTGGGTCAGGATGGAGCAGAGGGCACTGGGTCAGGGTAGAGCAGAGGGCAGAGGGTCACGATTGAGAAGAGAGCACTGGGTCACGATGGAGAGAGGGCACTGGGTCACGATGGAGAGAGGGCACTGGGTCACGATGGACCAGAGGCCACTGGGTCACGATGGAGCAGAGGGCACTGGGTCACGATGGAGAGAGGGCACTGGGTCACGATTGACCAGAGAGCACTGGGTCAGGATGCAGCAGAGAGCACTGGGTCAGGATGGAGCAGAGAGCACTGGGTCAGGATGGACCAGATTGCACTGGGTCAGGATGGAGCAGAGGGCACTGGGTCAGGGTAGAGCAGAGGGCAGAGGGTCACGATTGAGAAGAGAGCACTGGGTCACGATGGAGAGAGGGCACTGGGTCACGATGGAGAGAGGGCACTGGGTCACGATGGACCAGAGGCCACTGGGTCACGATGGAGCAGAGGGCACTGGGTCACGATGGAGAGAGGGCACTGGGTCACGATTGACCAGAGAGCACTGGGTCACGATGGAGCAGAGGGCACTGGGTCACGATGGAGAGAGGTCACTGGGTCACGATGGAGAGAGGGCACTGGGTCACGATAGAGAGAGGGCACTGGGTCACGATGGAGCAGAGAGCACTGGGTCACGATGGAGCAGAGAGCACTGGGTCAGGATGGAGCAGAGAGCACTTGGTCAGGATAGAGCAGAGGGCACGGGGTCACGATGGAGCAGAGAACACTGGGTCACGATGGAGCAGAGAGCACTGGGTCACGATGGAGCAGAGACCACTGGGTCACGATGGAGCAGAGAGCACTGGGTCACGATGGAGCAGAGAGCACTGGGTAAGGATGGAGCAGAGAGCACTGGGTCAGGATAGAGCAGAGGGCACGGGGTCACGATGGAGCAGAGGGCACGGGGTCACGATGGAGCAGAGAGCATTGGGTCAGGATGCAGCAGAGAGCACTGGGTCAGGATGCAGCAGAGAGCACTGGGTCAGGATGGAGCAGAGAGCACTGGGTCACGATGGAGCAGAGAGCACTGGGTCACGATGGAGAGAGGGCACTGGGTCACGATGGAGCCGAGGGCACTGGGTCACGATGGAGAGCGGTCACTGGGTCACGATGGAGAGAGGGCACTGGGTCACGATGGAGAGAGGGCACTGGGTCACGATGGAGAGAGGGCACTGGGTCACGATGGAGAAGAGAGCAGTGGGTCACGATTGGGAGCAGAGAGCACAGGGTCACGATGTAGCAGAGAGCACTGGGTCACGATTGGGAGCAGAGAGCACTGGGTCACGATGGAGCAGAGAGCACTGGGTCACGATGGGGACCAGGGAGCACTGGGTCACGATGGAGCAGAGAGCACTGGGTCACGATAGAGCAGAGAGCACTGGGTCACGATAGAGCAGAGAGCACTAAGTTACGATGGAGCAAAGAGCACTGGGTCACGATGGAGCAGAGAGCACTGGGTCACGATGGAGCAGAGAGCACTGGGTCACGATGGAGCAGAGAGCACTGGGTCAGGATGGAGCAGAGAGCACTGGGTCAGGATGGAGCAGAGAGCACTGGGTCAGGATGGAGCAGAGAGCACTGGGTCACGATGGAGCAGAGAGCCCTGGGTCACGATGGAGCAGAGAGCACTGGGTCACGATGGAGAGAGGGCACTGGGTCACGATGGAGCAGAGAGCACTGGGTCACGATGCAGCAGAGAGCACTGGGTCACGATGGAGCAGAGAGCACTGGGTCACGATGGAGCAGAGAGCACTGGGTCACGATGGAGCAGAGAGCACTGGGTCACGATGGAGCAGAGAGCACTGGGTCACGATTGGGAGCAGAGAGCACTGGGTCACGATGGAGCAGAGAGCACTGGGTCACGATTGGGAGCAGAGAGCATTGGGTAACGATGGAGCAGAGAGCACTGGGTCACGATGGGGACCAGGGAGCACTGGGTCACGATGGAGCGGAGAGCACTGGGTCACGATCGAGCAGAGAGCACTGGGTCACGATGGAGCAAAGAGCACTGGGTCACAATGGAGCAGAGAGCACTAGGTCACGATGGAGCAGAGAGCACTGGCTCACGATGGAGCAGAGAGCACTGGGTCACGATGGAGAGAGGGCACTGGGTCACGATGGAGCAGAGAGCACTGGGTCACGATGCAGCAGAGAGCACTGGGTCACGATGGAGCAGAGAGCACTGGGTCACGATGGAGCAGAGAGCACTGGGTCACGATGGAGCAGAGAGCACTGGGTCACGATGGAGCAGAGAGCACTGGGTCACGATGGAGCAGAGAACACTGGGTCACGATGGAGCAGTGAGCACTGGGTCACGATGGAGCAGAGAGCACTGGGTCACGATGGAGCAGAGAGCACTGGGTCACGATGGAGCAGAGAGCACTGGGTCACGATGGAGGATAGAGCAGTGGGTCACGATGGAGCAGAGAGCACTGGGTCAGGATGCAGCAGAGAGCACTGGGTCAGGATGGAGCAGAGAGCACTGGGTCAGGATGGACCAGATGGCACTGGGTCAGGATGGAGCAGAGGGCACTGGGTCAGGGTAGAGCAGAGGGCAGAGGGTCACGATTGAGAAGAGAGCACTGGGTCACGATGGAGAGAGGGCACTGGGTCACGATGGAGAGAGGGCACTGGGTCACGATGGACCAGAGGCCACTGGGTCACGATGGAGCAGAGGGCACTGGGTCACGATGGAGAGAGGGCACTGGGTCACGATTGACCAGAGAGCACTGGGTCAGGATGCAGCAGAGAGCACTGGGTCAGGATGGAGCAGAGAGCACTGGGTCAGGATGGACCAGATTGCACTGGGTCAGGATGGAGCAGAGGGCACTGGGTCAGGGTAGAGCAGAGGGCAGAGGGTCACGATTGAGAAGAGAGCACTGGGTCACGATGGAGAGAGGGCACTGGGTCACGATGGAGAGAGGGCACTGGGTCACGATGGACCAGAGGCCACTGGGTCACGATGGAGCAGAGGGCACTGGGTCACGATGGAGAGAGGGCACTGGGTCACGATTGACCAGAGAGCACTGGGTCACGATGGAGCAGAGGGCACTGGGTCACGATGGAGAGAGGTCACTGGGTCACGATGGAGAGAGGGCACTGGGTCACGATAGAGAGAGGGCACTGGGTCACGATGGAGCAGAGAGCACTGGGTCACGATGGAGCAGAGAGCACTGGGTCAGGATGGAGCAGAGAGCACTGGGTCAGGATAGAGCAGAGGGCACGGGGTCACGATGGAGCAGAGAACACTGGGTCACGATGGAGCAGAGAGCACTGGGTCACGATGGAGCAGAGAGCACTGGGTCACGATGGAGCAGAGAGCACTGGGTCACGATGGAGCAGAGAGCACTGGGTCACGATGGAGCAGAGAGCACTGGGTCACGATGGAGCAGAGAGCACTGGGTCACGATGGAGCAGAGAGCACTGGGTCACGATGGAGCAGAGAGCACTGGGTCACGATGGAGCAGAGAGCACTGGGTCACGATGGAGCAGAGAGCACTGGGTCACGATGGAGCAGAGAGCACTGGGTCAGGATGGAGCAGAGAGCACTGGGTAAGGATGGAGCAGAGAGCACTGGGTCAGGATAGAGCAGAGGGCACGGGGTCACGATGGAGCAGAGGGCACGGGGTCACGATGGAGCAGAGAGCATTGGGTCAGGATGCAGCAGAGAGCACTGGGTCAGGATGCAGCAGAGAGCACTGGGTCAGGATGGAGCAGAGAGCACTGGGTCACGATGGAGCAGAGAGCACTGGGTCACGATGGAGAGAGGGCACTGGGTCACGATGGAGCCGAGGGCACTGGGTCACGATGGAGAGCGGTCACTGGGTCACGATGGAGAGAGGGCACTGGGTCACGATGGAGAGAGGGCACTGGGTCACGATGGAGAGAGGGCACTGGGTCACGATGGAGAAGAGAGCAGTGGGTCACGATGGAGCAGAGAGCACTGGGTCACGATGGAGCAGTGAGCACTGGGTCACAATGGAGCAGAGGGCACTGGGTCACGATGGAGCAGGGAGCACTGGGTCACGATGGAGCAGAGAACACTGGGTCACGACGGAGAGAGGGCACTGGGTCACGACGGAGCAGAGAGCACTGGGTCACGACGGAGCAGAGAGCACTGGGTCACGATGGAGCAGAGAGCACTGGGTCACGATGGAGGACAGAGCACTGGGTCACGATTGGGAGCAGAGAGCACAGGGTCACGATGTAGCAGAGAGCACTGGGTCACGATTGGGAGCAGAGAGCACTGGGTCACGATGGAGCAGAGAGCACTGGGTCACGATGGGGACCAGGGAGCACTGGGTCACGATGGAGCAGAGAGCACTGGGTCACGATAGAGCAGAGAGCATTGGGTCACGATAGAGCAGAGAGCACTAAGTTACGATGGAGCAAAGAGCACTGGGTCACGATGGAGCAGAGAGCACTGGGTCACGATGGAGCAGAGAGCACTGGGTCACGATGGAGCAGAGAGCACTGGGTCAGGATGGAGCAGAGAGCACTGGGTCAGGATGGAGCAGAGAGCACTGGGTCAGGATGGAGCAGAGAGCACTGGGTCACGATGGAGCAGAAAGCCCTGGGTCACGATGGAGCAGAGAGCACTGGGTCACGATGGAGAGAGGGCACTGGGTCACGATGGAGCAGAGAGCACTGGGTCACGATGCAGCAGAGAGCACTGGGTCACGATGGAGCAGAGAGCACTGGGTCACGATGGAGCAGAGAGCACTGGGTCACGATGGAGCAGAGAGCACTGGGTCACGATGGAGCAGAGAGCACTGGGTCACGATGGAGCAGAGAGCACTGGGTCACGATTGGGAGCAGAGAGCACTGGGTCACGATGGAGCAGAGAGCACTGGGTCACGATTGGGAGCAGAGAGCATTGGGTAACGATGGAGCAGAGAGCACTGGGTCACGATGGGGACCAGGGAGCACTGGGTCACGATGGAGCGGAGAGCACTGGGTCACGATCGAGCAGAGAGCACTGGGTCACGATGGAGCAAAGAGCACTGGGTCACAATGGAGCAGAGAGCACTAGGTCACGATGGAGCAGAGAGCACTGGCTCACGATGGAGCAGAGAGCACTGGGTCACGATGGAGAGAGGGCACTGGGTCACGATGGAGCAGAGAGCACTGGGTCACGATGCAGCAGAGAGCACTGGGTCACGATGGAGCAGAGAGCACTGGGTCACGATGGAGCAGAGAGCACTGGGTCACGATGGAGCAGAGAGCACTGGGTCACGATGGAGCAGAGAACACTGGGTCACGATGGAGCAGTGAGCACTGGGTCACGATGGAGCAGAGAGCACTGGGTCACGATGGAGCAGAGAGCACTGGGTCACGATGGAGCAGAGAGCACTGGGTCACGATGGAGCAGAGAGCACTGGGTCACGATGGAGCAGAGAGCAGTGGGTCACGATGGAGCAGAGAGCACTGGGTCAGGATGCAGCAGAGAGCACTGGGTCAGGATGGAGCAGAGAGCACTGGGTCAGGATGGACCAGATGGCACTGGGTCAGGATGGAGCAGAGGGCACTGGGTCAGGGTAGAGCAGAGGGCAGAGGGTCACGATTGAGAAGAGAGCACTGGGTCACGATGGAGAGAGGGCACTGGGTCACGATGGAGAGAGGGCACTGGGTCACGATGGACCAGAGGCCACTGGGTCACGATGGAGCAGAGGGCACTGGGTCACGATGGAGAGAGGGCACTGGGTCACGATTGACCAGAGAGCACTGGGTCAGGATGCAGCAGAGAGCACTGGGTCAGGATGGAGCAGAGAGCACTGGGTCAGGATGGACCAGATGGCACTGGGTCAGGATGGAGCAGAGGGCACTGGGTCAGGGTAGAGCAGAGGGCAGAGGGTCACGATTGAGAAGAGAGCACTGGGTCACGATGGAGAGAGGGCACTGGGTCACGATGGAGAGAGGGCACTGGGTCACGATGGACCAGAGGCCACTGGGTCACGATGGAGCAGAGGGCACTGGGTCACGATGGAGAGAGGGCACTGGGTCACGATTGACCAGAGAGCACTGGGTCACGATGGAGCAGAGGGCACTGGGTCACGATGGAGAGAGGTCACTGGGTCACGATGGAGAGAGGGCACTGGGTCACGATAGAGAGAGGGCACTGGGTCACGATGGAGCAGAGAGCACTGGGTCACGATGGAGCAGAGAGCACTGGGTCAGGATGGAGCAGAGAGCACTTGGTCAGGATAGAGCAGAGGGCACGGGGTCACGATGGAGCAGAGAACACTGGGTCACGATGGAGCAGAGAGCACTGGGTCACGATGGAGCAGAGAGCACTGGGTCACGATGGAGCAGAGAGCACTGGGTCACGATGGAGCAGAGAGCACTGGGTCACGATGGAGCAGAGAGCACTGGGTCACGATGGAGCAGAGAGCACTGGGTCACGATGGAGCAGAGAGCACTGGGTCACGATGGAGCAGAGAGCACTGGGTCACGATGGAGCAGAGAGCACTGGGTCACGATGGAGCAGAGAGCACTGGGTAAGGATGGAGCAGAGAGCACTGGGTAAGGATGGAGCAGAGAGCACTGGGTCAGGATAGAGCAGAGGGCACGGGGTCACGATGGAGCAGAGGGCACGGGGTCACTATGGAGCAGAGAGCATTGGGTCAGGATGCAGCAGAGAGCACTGGGTCAGGATGCAGCAGAGAGCACTGGGTCAGGATGGAGCAGAGAGCACTGGGTCACGATGGAGCAGAGAGCACTGGGTCACGATGGAGAGAGGGCACTGGGTCACGATGGAGCCGAGGGCACTGGGTCACGATGGAGAGCGGTCACTGGGTCACGATGGAGAGAGGGCACTGGGTCACGATGGAGAGAGGGCACTGGGTCACGATGGAGAGAGGGCACTGGGTCACGATGGAGAAGAGAGCAGTGGGTCACGATGGAGCAGAGAGCACTGGGTCACGATGGAGCAGTGAGCACTGGGTCACAATGGAGCAGAGGGCACTGGGTCACGATGGAGCAGGGAGCACTGGGTCACGATGGAGCAGAGAACACTGGGTCACGACGGAGAGAGGGCACTGGGTCACGACGGAGCAGAGAGCACTGGGTCACGACGGAGCAGAGAGCACTGGGTCACGATGGAGCAGAGAGCACTGGGTCACGATGGAGGACAGAGCACTGGGTCACGATTGGGAGCAGAGAGCACAGGGTCACGATGTAGCAGAGAGCACTGGGTCACGATTGGGAGCAGAGAGCACTGGGTCACGATGGAGCAGAGAGCACTGGGTCACGATGGGGACCAGGGAGCACTGGGTCACGATGGAGCAGAGAGCACTGGGTCACGATAGAGCAGAGAGCACTGGGTCACGATAGAGCAGAGAGCACTAAGTTACGATGGAGCAAAGAGCACTGGGTCACGATGGAGCAGAGAGCACTGGGTCACGATGGAGCAGAGAGCACTGGGTCACGATGGAGCAGAGAGCACTGGGTCAGGATGGAGCAGAGAGCACTGGGTCAGGATGGAGCAGAGAGCACTGGGTCAGGATGGAGCAGAGAGCACTGGGTCACGATGGAGCAGAGAGCCCTGGGTCACGATGGAGCAGAGAGCACTGGGTCACGATGGAGAGAGGGCACTGGGTCACGATGGAGCAGAGAGCACTGGGTCACGATGCAGCAGAGAGCACTGGGTCACGATGGAGCAGAGAGCACTGGGTCACGATGGAGCAGAGAGCACTGGGTCACGATGGAGCAGAGAGCACTGGGTCACGATGGAGCAGAGAGCACTGGGTCACGATTGGGAGCAGAGAGCACTGGGTCACGATGGAGCAGAGAGCACTGGGTCACGATTGGGAGCAGAGAGCATTGGGTAACGATGGAGCAGAGAGCACTGGGTCACGATGGGGACCAGGGAGCACTGGGTCACGATGGAGCGGAGAGCACTGGGTCACGATCGAGCAGAGAGCACTGGGTCACGATGGAGCAAAGAGCACTGGGTCACAATGGAGCAGAGAGCACTAGGTCACGATGGAGCAGAGAGCACTGGCTCACGATGGAGCAGAGAGCACTGGGTCACGATGGAGAGAGGGCACTGGGTCACGATGGAGCAGAGAGCACTGGGTCACGATGCAGCAGAGAGCACTGGGTCACGATGGAGCAGAGAGCACTGGGTCACGATGGAGCAGAGAGCACTGGGTCACGATGGAGCAGAGAGCACTGGGTCACGATGGAGCAGAGAACACTGGGTCACGATGGAGCAGTGAGCACTGGGTCACGATGGAGCAGAGAGCACTGGGTCACGATGGAGCAGAGAGCACTGGGTCACGATGGAGCAGAGAGCACTGGGTCACGATGCAGCAGAGAGCACTGGTCACGATTGGGAGCAGAGAGCACAGGGTCGCGATGCAGCAGAGAGCACTGGGTCACGATGGAGCAGTGAGCACTGGGTCACGATGGAGCAGAGAGCACTGTATCACGATGGAGCAGAGAGCACTGGGTCACGATGGAGCAGAGAGCACTGGGTCACGATGGAGCAGAGAGCACAGGGTCACGATGTAGCAGAGAGCACTGGGTCACGATTGGGAGCAGAGAGCACTGGGTCACGATGGAGCAGAGAGCACTGGGTCACGATGGGGACCAGGGAGCACTGGGTCACGATGGAGCAGAGAGCACTGGGTCACGATAGAGCAGAGAGCACTGGGTCACGATAGAGCAGAGAGCACTAAGTTACGATGGAGCAAAGAGCACTGGGTCACGATGGAGCAGAGAGCACTGGGTCACGATGGAGCAGAGAGCACTGGGTCACGATGGAGCAGAGAGCACTGGGTCAGGATGGAGCAGAGAGCACTGGGTCAGGATGGAGCAGAGAGCACTGGGTCAGGATGGAGCAGAGAGCACTGGGTCACGATGGAGCAGAGAGCCCTGGGTCACGATGGAGCAGAGAGCACTGGGTCACGATGGAGAGAGGGCACTGGGTCACGATGGAGCAGAGAGCACTGGGTCACGATGCAGCAGAGAGCACTGGGTCACGATGGAGCAGGGAGCACTGGGTCACGATGGAGCAGAGAGCACTGGGTCACGATGGAGCAGAGAGCACTGGGTCACGATGGAGCAGAGAGCACTGGGTCACGATTGGGAGCAGAGAGCACTGGGTCACGATGGAGCAGAGAGCACTGGGTCACGATTGGGAGCAGAGAGCATTGGGTAACGATGGAGCAGAGAGCACTGGGTCACGATGGGGACCAGGGAGCACTGGGTCACGATGGAGCGGAGAGCACTGGGTCACGATCGAGCAGAGAGCACTGGGTCACGATGGAGCAAAGAGCACTGGGTCACAATGGAGCAGAGAGCACTAGGTCACGATGGAGCAGAGAGCACTGGCTCACGATGGAGCAGAGAGCACTGGGTCACGATGGAGAGAGGGCACTGGGTCACGATGGAGCAGAGAGCACTGGGTCACGATGCAGCAGAGAGCACTGGGTCACGATGGAGCAGAGAGCACTGGGTCACGATGGAGCAGAGAGCACTGGGTCACGATGGAGCAGAGAGCACTGGGTCACGATGGAGCAGAGAACACTGGGTCACGATGGAGCAGTGAGCACTGGGTCACGATGGAGCAGAGAGCACTGGGTCACGATGGAGCAGAGAGCACTGGGTCACGATGGAGCAGAGAGCACTGGGTCACGATGGAGCAGAGAGCAGTGGGTCACGATGGAGCAGAGAGCACTGGGTCACGATGGAGGAGATCGCTCTGGGTCACGATTGGGAGCAGAGAGCACTGGGTCACGATGCAGCAGAGAGCACTGGTCACGATTGGGAGCAGAGAGCACAGGGTCGCGATGCAGCAGAGAGCACTGGGTCACGATGGAGCAGTGAGCACTGGGTCACGATGGAGCAGAGAGCACTGTATCACGATGGAGCAGAGAGCACTGGGTCACGATGGAGCAGAGAGCACTGGGTCACGATGGAGCAGAGAGCACTGGGTCACGATGGAGCAGAGAGCACTGGGTCACGATGGAGCAGAGAGCACTGGGTCACGATGGAGCAGAGAGCACTGGGTCACGATGGAGCAGAGCGCACTGGGTCACGATGGAGCAGAGAGCACTGGGTCACGATTGGGAGCAGAGAGCACAGGATCACGATGGAGCAGAGGGCACTGGGTCACGATTGGGAGCAGAGAGCACTGGGTCACGATGGGGACCAGGGAGCACTGGGTCACGATGGAGCAGAGAGCACTGGGTCACGATAGAGCAGAGAGCACTAAGTCACGATGGAGCAAAGAGCACTGGGTCACGATGGAGCAGAGAGCACTGGGTCACGATGGAGCAGAGAGCACTGGGTCACGATGGAATAGTAGCACTGGGTCACGATGGAGCAGAGAGCACTGGGTCACGATGGAGGACAGAGCACTGGGTCACGATTGGGAGCAGAGAGCACAGGGTCACGATGGAGCAGAGAGCACTGGGTCACGATTGGGAGCAGAGAGCACTGGGTCACGATGGAGCAGAGAGCACTGGGTCACGATGGGGACCAGGGAGCACTGGGTCACGATGGAGCAGAGAGCACTGGGTCAGGATGCAGCAGAGAGCACTGGGTCAGGATGGAGCAGAGGGCACGGGGTCACGATGGAGCAGAGAGCATGGGTCACGATGGAGAGAGGGTACTGGGTCACGATGGAGCAGAGAGCACTGCGTCAGGATGCAGCAGAGAGCACTGGGTCAGGATAGTGCAGAGGGCACGTCGTCACGATGGAGCAGAGGGCACGGGGTCACGATTGAGCAGAGAGCACTGGGTCAGGATGCAGCAGAGAGCACTGGGTCAGGATGGAGCAGAGAGCACTGGGTCAGGATGGACCAGATGGCACTGGGTCAGGATGGAGCAGAGGGCACTGGGTCAGGGTAGAGCAGAGGGCAGAGGGTCACGATTGAGAAGAGAGCACTGGGTCACGATGGAGAGAGGGCACTGGGTCACGATGGAGAGAGGGCACTGGGTCACGATGGACCAGAGGCCACTGGGTCACGATGGAGCAGAGGGCACTGGGTCACGATGGAGAGAGGGCACTGGGTCACGATTGACCAGAGAGCACTGGGTCACGATGGAGCAGAGGGCACTGGGTCACGATGGAGAGAGGTCACTGGGTCACGATGGAGAGAGGGCACTGGGTCACGATAGAGAGAGGGCACCGGGTCACGATGGAGCAGAGAGCACTGGGTCACGATGGAGCAGAGAGCACTGGGTCAGGATGGAGCAGAGAGCACTTGGTCAGGATAGAGCAGAGGGCACGGGGTCACGATGGAGCAGAGAACACTGGGTCACGATGGAGCAGAGAGCACTGGGTCACGATGGAGCAGAGAGCACTGGGTCACGATGGAGCAGAGAGCACTGGGTCACGATGGAGCAGAGAGCACTGGGTCACGATGGAGCAGAGAGCACTGGGTCACGATGGAGCAGAGAGCACTGGGTCACGATGGAGCAGAGAGCACTGGGTCACGATGGAGCAGTGAGCACTGGGTCAGGATGGAGCAGAGAGCACTGGGTCAGGATGGAGCAGAGAGCACTGGGTCAGGATAGAGCAGAGGGCACGGGGTCACGATGGAGCAGAGGGCACGGGGTCACGATGGAGCAGAGAGCATTGGGTCAGGATGCAGCAGAGAGCACTGGGTCAGGATGCAGCAGAGAGCACTGGGTCAGGATGGAGCAGAGAGCACTGGGTCACGATGGAGCAGAGAGCACTGGGTCACGATGGAGAGAGGGCACTGGGTCACGATGGAGCCGAGGGCACTGGGTCACGATGGAGAGCGGTCACTGGGTCACGATGGAGAGAGGGCACTGGGTCACGATGGAGAGAGGGCACTGGGTCACGATGGAGAGAGGGCACTGGGTCACGATGGAGAGAGGGCACTGGGTCACGATGGAGAGAGGGCACTGGGTCACGATGGAGAGAGGGCACTGGGTCACGATGGAGCAGAGAGCAGTGGGTCACGATGGAGCAGAGAGCACTGGGTCACGATGGAGCAGTGAGCACTGGGTCACAATGGAGCAGAGGGCACTGGGTCACGATGGAGCCGGGAGCACTGGGTCACGATGGAGCAGAGAACACTGGGTCACGACGGAGAGAGGGCACTGGGTCACGACGGAGCAGAGAGCACTGGGTCACGATGGAGCAGAGAGCACTGGGTCACGATGGAGCAGAGAGCACTGGGTCACGATGGAGCAGAGAGCACTGGGTCAGGATGGAGCAGAGAACACTGGGTCACGACGGAGAGAGGGCACTGGGTCACGATGGAGCAGAAAGCACTGGGTCATTCTGGGGAGTGGACAGTATCTCGTCCCCCTTTCCAAGCCGAGGCCCATCGCATGTCTGCAAAGCTGACCCACTGATACACCTTTACACAAAGTGGAAATCCACATCTCTCTTCCCCCAAAAAGCTGGTGGGCCTGTGTGCGAACTCAAACTATCAAGACTGGGATTGATCGATTTTTGTTGGGTAAATGGTTTCAGGGTTACATAGGATAAATAGGAGTTACAGATCAGAATAGCCTCTTCTTCTGATAATCTTCATCTGCTGAGTTTTGTCACAGTTCAGGGTTGTTTCAGATAGCTCACTGACTGACCTTGGTCTCTTTGATGCTCAGTAATCGCAGTTGTGGAACGGTTTCAGGTAAAACTGTCAGCATTTTCTCACTGATGCTGGTCTGATTCAGACTGAGGTGAACAAGTGACGCAGGAGCACCTGTCAGATAATCCATCATTCCTGAATCGCTTACTTTGGTCTGGTCCAAGATCAGGTGAGAAAGAGAATTCAAACCTTAAAGAGAGAGAATGAAACATCTTGAACACGATGGACCATGTGACTAATTCCAAACCCACCACCACGACCATCTAGAAGGACAAGAGCAGCAGATACCTGGGAACCCACCACCTGGAGGTTCCCCTCCAAGTCACTCACCACCCTGACTGGGAAATATATCGCCATTCCTTCACTGTCACTGGGGCAACATCCTGGAACTCCCTCCCTAACAGAACGGTGGGTGTACCTACACCTGAAGGACTGCAGCGTTTCAAGAAGGCACCTCACCCCCACCTTCTGAAGGGGCAATTCAGGATGGGTAGCGAATGCTGGTCTGACCAGCGACGCCCACATCCCATAAATCACAAAAAACAACAAAACACCCTCGAACACTATGGACAACGAGACTATCTCATAAACAAAGGGTAAGAAGGCAGTGACACAATTTCCAAACTCCAACACTGACTTGCTGACTCCTGTTGAAGGTTTCTTCAACGTCATCGAGAGAGAGACCTAGCGCACAGACAGAGTGCAGTGTCGAGAGAGAGAGAGACTCAGAGCAGAGACAGAGCGCAGTGTCGAGAGAGAGAGAGAGACCCAGAGCAGAGACAGAGTGCAGTGTCGAGAGAGAGAGAGACCCAGAGCAGAGACAGAGTGCAGTGTCGAGAGAGAGAGACCCAGAGCAGAGACAGAGCGCAGTGTCGAAAGAGAGAGAGACCCAGAGCAGAGACAGAGCGCAGTGTCGAGAGAGAGAGAGAGAGAGTGTGACCCAGAGCAGAGGCAGGGCGCAGTGTGGAGAGAGCGAGAGAGACCCAGAGCAGAGACAGGGCGCAGTGTCGAGAGAGAGACACACAGAGCAGAGACAGAGTGCAGTGTCGAGAGAGAGACCCAGAGCAGAGACAGAGCGCAGTGTCGAGAGAGAGAGAGACCCAGAGCAGAGACAGGGCGCAAGTTCGAGAGGGAGAGAGAGAGAGAGAGCGGGAGAGAGAGAGAGACCCAGAGCAGAGACAGGGCGCAGTGTCGAGAGAGAGAGAGAGACCCAGAGCAGAGACATAGCGCAGTGACGAGATAGAGAGAGAGAGTGAGTGAGAGAGGGAGAGAGAGAGAGAGAGAGAGAGAGGGAGAGAGAGAGAGGGAGAGAGACCCAGAGCAGAGACAGGGCGCAGTGTCGAGAGAGAGAGAGAGAGAGCCCCAGAGCAGAGACAGGGCGCGGTGTCGAGAGAGAGAGAGATAGAGACCCAGAGCAGAGACAGGGCGCAGTGTCGAGAAAGAGAGAGTGAGAGACCCAGAGCAGAGACAGGGCGCAGGTTCGAGAGAGAGAGAGAGAGCGAGAGAGCGGGAGAGAGAGAGAGACCCAGAGCAGAGACAGGGCGCAGTGTCGAGAGAGAGAGAGAGACCCAGAGCAGAGACATAGCGCAGTGACGAGATAGAGAGAGTGAGAGAGTGAGAGAGTGAGAGAGTGAGAGAGTGAGAGAGTGAGAGAGTGAGAGAGTGAGAGAGTGAGAGAGTGAGAGAGTGAGAGAGAGAGAGAGAGAGAGAGAGAGAGGGAGAGAGACCCAGAGCAGAGACAGGGCGCAGTGTCGAGAGAGAAAGAGAGAGAGTGAGAGACCCAGAGCAGAGACAGGGCGCAGTGTCGAGAGAGAGAGAGAGACCCAGAGCAGAGACAGAGTGCAGTGTCGAGAGAGAGAGAGAGAGAGAGTGACCCAGAGCAGAGGCAGGGCGCAGTGTCGAGAGAGAGAGAGAGACCCAGTGCAGAGACAGGGCGCAGTGTCGAGATAGAGAGAGTGACCCAGAGCAGAGACAGAGTGCTGTGTCGAGAGAGACCCAGAGCAGAGACTGGGCGCAGTGTCGAGAGAGAGAGAGAGAGAGAGAGAGAGACCCAGTGCAGAGACAGGGCGCAGTGTCGAGAGAGAGAGAGAGAGACCCAGAGCAGAGAGAGAGCGCAGTGTCGAGAGAGAGAGAGAGAGACCCAGAGCACAGACAGGGTGCAGTGTCGAAATAGAGAGAGAGAGAGAGAGAGAGAGAGAGAGAGAGAGAGAGAGAGAGAGAGAGAGAGAGAGAGAGAGAGAAAGGGAGACCCAGAGCAGAGACAGGGCGCGGTGCCGAAAGAGAGAGAGCGCCCCAGTGCAGACACAGGGCGCAGTGTCGAGAGAGAGAGTTGCAGAGCAGAGACAGGGCACAGTGTCGAGAGAGAGAGAGAGAGAGAGAGACCCAGAGCAGAGACAGGGCACAGTGTCGAGAGAGAGAGAGAGAGAGAGACGCAGAGCAAAGACTGGGCACAGTGACGAGAGAGAGAGAGAGAGAGAGAGACGCAGAGCAGAGACAGGGCGCAGTGTCTATAGAGAGAGAGCCCCAGAGCAGAGACAGAGCGCAGTGTCGAGAGAGAGAGAGAGAGACGCAGAGCAGAGACAGGGTGCAGTGTCGAGAGAGAGAGAGAGAGATGCAGAGCAGAGACAGGGTGCAGTGTCGAGAGAGAGAGAGACCCAGAGCAGAGACAGGGTGCAGTGTAGAGAGAGAGGCCCAGAGCAGAGACAGAGCACAGTGTCGAGAGAGAGAGAGGGAGGGAGAGAAAGAGAGAGAGACCGCGAGCAGAGATAGTGCGCAGTTTCGAGAGAGAGAGAGACCCAGAACACAGACAGGGTGAAGTGTCGAAATAGAGAGAGAAAGAGAGAGAGAGACCCAGAGCAGAGACAGGGCGCAGTGTCGAGAGAAAGACCCAGAGCAGAGACAGGGTGCAGTGTCGAGAGAGAGAGATAGAGGAGAGAGAGAGAGAGACCCAGAGCAGAGACAGGGCAGTGTCGAGAGAGAGAGACACAGAGCAGAGACAGGGTGCAGTGTCGAGAGAGAGACCCAGAGCACAGACAGGGTGCAGTGTCGAGACAGAGAGAGAGAGAGAGAGAGAGAGAGAGAGAGAGCCCCAGAGCAGAGACGGGGTGCAGTGTGGAGAGAGAGAGAGACCGAGAGCAGAGACAGAGAGCAGTGTCGAGATAGAGATAGAGAGAGAGAGAGAGACCCAGAGCAGAGACAGAGCGCAGTGTCGAGAGACAGAGAGCCCCAGAGCAGTGACGGGGCGCAGGGAGAGAGACCCAGAGCAGAGACAGGGCGCAGTGTCGAGAGAGAGAGAGAGAGAGAGCCCCAGAGCAGAGACAGGGCGCGGTGTCGAGAGAGAGAGAGATAGAGACCCAGAGCAGAGACAGGGCGCAGTGTCGAGAAAGAGAGAGTGAGAGACCCAGAGCAGAGACAGGGCGCAGGTTCGAGAGAGAGAGAGAGAGCGAGAGAGCGGGAGAGAGAGAGAGACCCAGAGCAGAGACAGGGCGCAGTGTCGAGAGAGAGAGAGAGACCCAGAGCAGAGACATAGCGCAGTGACGAGATAGAGAGAGAGAGAGTGAGTGAGAGAGTGAGAGAGTGAGAGAGTGAGAGAGTGAGAGAGTGAGAGAGTGAGAGAGTGAGAGAGTGAGAGAGTGAGAGAGTGAGAGAGTGAGAGAGTGAGAGAGAGAGAGAGAGAGAGAGAGAGAGGGAGAGAGACCCAGAGCAGAGACAGGGCGCAGTGTCGAGAGAGAAAGAGAGAGAGTGAGAGACCCAGAGCAGAGACAGGGCGCAGTGTCGAGAGAGAGAGAGAGACCCAGAGCAGAGACAGAGTGCAGTGTCGAGAGAGAGAGAGAGAGAGTGACCCAGAGCAGAGGCAGGGCGCAGTGTCGAGAGAGAGAGAGAGACCCAGTGCAGAGACAGGGCGCAGTGTCGAGATAGAGAGAGTGACCCAGAGCAGAGACAGAGTGCTGTGTCGAGAGAGACCCAGAGCAGAGACTGGGCGCAGTGTCGAGAGAGAGAGAGAGAGAGAGAGAGAGACCCAGTGCAGAGACAGGGCGCAGTGTCGAGAGAGAGAGAGAGAGACCCAGAGCAGAGAGAGAGCGCAGTGTCGAGAGAGAGAGAGAGAGACCCAGAGCACAGACAGGGTGCAGTGTCGAAATAGAGAGAGAGAGAGAGAGAGAGAGAGAGAGAGAGAGAGAGAGAGAGAGAGAGAGAGAGAGAGAGAGAGAGAGAAAGGGAGACCCAGAGCAGAGACAGGGCGCGGTGCCGAAAGAGAGAGAGCGCCCCAGTGCAGACACAGGGCGCAGTGTCGAGAGAGAGAGTTGCAGAGCAGAGACAGGGCACAGTGTCGAGAGAGAGAGAGAGAGAGAGAGACCCAGAGCAGAGACAGGGCACAGTGTCGAGAGAGAGAGAGAGAGAGAGACGCAGAGCAAAGACTGGGCACAGTGTCGAGAGAGAGAGAGAGAGAGAGAGACGCAGAGCAGAGACAGGGCGCAGTGTCTATAGAGAGAGAGCCCCAGAGCAGAGACAGAGCGCAGTGTCGAGAGAGAGAGAGAGAGACGCAGAGCAGAGACAGGGTGCAGTGTCGAGAGAGAGAGAGAGAGATGCAGAGCAGAGACAGGGTGCAGTGTCGAGAGAGAGAGAGACCCAGAGCAGAGACAGGGTGCAGTGTAGAGAGAGAGGCCCAGAGCAGAGACAGAGCACAGTGTCGAGAGAGAGAGAGGGAGGGAGAGAAAGAGAGAGAGACCGCGAGCAGAGATAGTGCGCAGTTTCGAGAGAGAGAGAGACCCCAGAACACAGACAGGGTGAAGTGTCGAAATAGAGAGAGAAAGAGAGAGAGAGACCAGAGCAGAGACAGGGCGCAGTGTCGAGAGAAAGACCCAGAGCAGAGACAGGGTGCAGTGTCGAGAGAGAGAGATAGAGGAGAGAGAGAGAGAGACCCAGAGCAGAGACAGGGCAGTGTCGAGAGAGAGAGACACAGAGCAGAGACAGGGTGCAGTGTCGAGAGAGAGACCCAGAGCACAGACAGGGTGCAGTGTCGAGACAGAGAGAGAGAGAGAAGAGAGAGAGAGAGAGAGAGAGAGAGCCCCAGAGCAGAGACGGGGTGCAGTGTGGAGAGAGAGAGAGACCGAGAGCAGAGACAGAGAGCAGTGTCGAGATAGAGATAGAGAGAGAGAGAGAGACCCAGAGCAGAGACAGAGCGCAGTGTCGAGAGACAGAGAGCCCCAGAGCAGTGACGGGGCGCAGGGAGAGAGACCCAGAGCAGAGACAGGGCGCAGTGTCGAGAGAGAGAGAGAGAGAGCCCCAGAGCAGAGACAGGGCGCGGTGTCGAGAGAGAGAGAGATAGAGACCCAGAGCAGAGACAGGGCGCAGTGTCGAGAAAGAGAGAGTGAGAGACCCAGAGCAGAGACAGGGCGCAGGTTCGAGAGAGAGAGAGAGAGCGAGAGAGCGGGAGAGAGAGAGAGACCCAGAGCAGAGACAGGGCGCAGTGTCGAGAGAGAGAGAGAGACCCAGAGCAGAGACATAGCGCAGTGACGAGATAGAGAGAGAGAGAGAGAGTGAGAGAGTGAGAGAGAGAGAGAGTGAGAGAGTGAGAGAGTGAGAGAGTGAGAGAGAGAGAGAGAGAGAGAGAGAGAGAGAGAGAGGGGAGAGAGACCCAGTGCAGAGACAGGGCGCAGTGTCGAGAGAGAAAGAGAGAGAGTGAGAGACCCAGAGCAGAGACAGGGCGCAGTGTCGAGAGAGAGAGAGAGACCCAGAGCAGAGACAGAGTGCAGTGTCGAGAGAGAGAGAGAGAGAGTGACCCAGAGCAGAGGCAGGGCGCAGTGTCGAGAGAGAGAGAGAGACCCAGTGCAGAGAGACAGGGCGCAGTGTCGAGATAGAGAGAGTGACCCAGAGCAGAGACAGAGTGCTGTGTCGAGAGAGACCCAGAGCAGAGACTGGGCGCAGTGTCGAGAGAGAGAGAGAGAGAGAGAGAGAGACCCAGTGCAGAGACAGGGCGCAGTGTCGAGAGAGAGAGAGAGAGACCCAGAGCAGAGAGAGAGCGCAGTGTCGAGAGAGAGAGAGAGAGACCCAGAAGCACAGACAGGGTGCAGTGTCGAAATAGAGAGAGAGAGAGAGAGAGAGAGAGAGAGAGAGAGAGAGAGAGAGAGAGAGAGAGAGAGAGAAAGGGAGACCCAGAGCAGAGACAGGGCGCGGTGCCGAAAGAGAGAGAGCGCCCCAGTGCAGACACAGGGCGCAGTGTCGAGAGAGAGAGTTGCAGAGCAGAGACAGGGCACAGTGTCGAGAGAGAGAGAGAGAGAGAGACCCAGAGCAGAGACAGGGCACAGTGTCGAGAGAGAGAGAGAGAGAGAGACGCAGAGCAAAGACTGGGCACAGTGTCGAGAGAGAGAGAGAGAGAGAGAGACGCAGAGCAGAGACAGGGCGCAGTGTCTATAGAGAGAGAGCCCCAGAGCAGAGACAGAGCGCAGTGTCGAGAGAGAGAGAGAGAGACGCAGAGCAGAGACAGGGTGCAGTGTCGAGAGAGAGAGAGAGAGACCCAGAGCAGAGACAGGGTGCAGTGTAGAGAGAGAGGCCCAGAGCAGAGACAGAGCACAGTGTCGAGAGAGAGAGAGGGAGGGAGAGAAAGAGAGAGAGACCGCGAGCAGAGATAGTGCGCAGTTTCGAGAGAGAGAGAGACCCAGAACACAGACAGGGTGAAGTGTCGAAATAGAGAGAGAAAGAGAGAGAGAGACCCAGAGCAGAGACAGGGCGCAGTGTCGAGAGAAAGACCCAGAGCAGAGACAGGGTGCAGTGTCGAGAGAGAGAGATAGAGGAGAGAGAGAGAGAGACCCAGAGCAGAGACAGGGCAGTGTCGAGAGAGAGAGACACAGAGCAGAGACAGGGTGCAGTGTCGAGAGAGAGACCCAGAGCACAGACAGGGTGCAGTGTCGAGACAGAGAGAGAGAGCGAGAGAGAGAGAGAGAGAGAGAGAGAGCCCCAGAGCAGAGACGGGGTGCAGTGTGGAGAGAGAGAGAGACCGAGAGCAGAGACAGAGAGCAGTGTCGAGATAGAGATAGAGAGAGAGAGAGAGACCCAGAGCAGAGACAGAGCGCAGTGTCGAGAGACAGAGAGCCCCAGAGCAGTGACGGGGCGCAGTGTCGAGAGAGAGAGAGAGAGAGAGGGAGACCCAGAGCAGAGACAGAGCGCAGTGTCAAGAGAGAGAGGGAGATGGAGAGAGAGAAAGAGAGAGGGAGAGAGAAGAGACCAAGAGAAGAGACAGGGCGCAGTGTCGAGAGAGACAGAGAGACCCCAGAGCAGAGACAGAGCGCAGTGTCGAGAGAGAGAGACCCAGAGCAGAGACAGGGTGCAGTGTCGAGAGAGAGATAGAGAGAGAGAGAGAGAGACCCAGAGCAGAGACAGGGCGCAGTGCCGAGAGAGAGAGAGCGAGACCCAGCGCAGAGACAGGGCGCAGAGTCGAGAGAGATAGAGACCCAGAGCAGAGACAGGGCGCAGTGTCGAGAGAGAGACCCAGAGCAGAGACAGGGCGGAGTGTCGAGAGAGAGAGAGAGACCCAGAGCAGAGACAGGGCGCAGTGTCGAGAGAGAGAGAGAGAGAGAGGCCCAGAGCAGAGACAGAGAGCAGTGGAGAGAGAGAGAAAGAGCGCCCCAGAGCAGAGACAGGGCGCGGTGTCGAGAGAGAGAGAGAGAGAGAGACCCAGAGCAGAGGGACAGGGCGCAGTGTCATGATAGAGAGAGAGAGAGAGAGAGAGAGAGAGAGAGAGAGAGAGACCCAGAGCAGAGACAGGGCGCAGGTTCGAGAGAGAGCGAGAGAGAGAGAGAGACCCAGAGCAGAGACAGGGCGCAGTGTCGAGATAGAGGGAGAGAGAGAGAGAGAGAGAGAGAGAGGGAGAGAGGGAGAGAGAGAGAGAGACCCAGAGCAGAGACAGGGCGCACTGTCAAGAGAGAGAGAGAGACCCAGAGCAGAGACAGGGCGCAATGTCGAGAGAGAGAGAGAGAAAGAGAGACGCAGAGCAGAGACAGGGCACAGGGCGCAGTGTCGAGATAGAGATAGAGAGAAAGAGAGAGAGAGAGACTCAGAGCAGAGACAGAGCGCAGTGTCGCGAGAGAGAGAGAGAGAGAGACGCAGAGCAGAGACAGGGCGCGGTGTCGAGAGAGAGAGAGAGAGGCCCAGAGCAGAGACAGGGCGCATGTTCGAGAGAGAGAGAGAGAGAGAGAGGGGGAGAGAGGGGGAGAGAGGGGGAGAGAGGGGGAGAGAGGGGGAGAGAGGGGGAGAGAGAGGGAGAGAGAGGGAGAGAGAGAGAGGGGAGAGAGAGGGAGAGAGAGAGGGAGAGAGAGAGAGAGACCCAGAGCAGAGACAGGGCGCAGGTTCGAGAGAGAGAGAGAGACCGAGAGCAGAGACAGAGCGCAGGTGTCGAGAGAGAGAGAGAAAGAGACCCAGAGCAGAGACAGGTTGCCGTGTCAAGAGAGAGAGAGAGAGAGAGAGAGAAAGAGAGAAAGAGAGATGCAGAGCAGAGACAGGGCACAGTGTCGAGAGAGAGAGAGAGAGAGAGAGGGAGAGACCCAGAGCAGAGACAGGGCGCAGTGTCGAGATTGAGATAGAGAGAGAGAGAGAGAGAGAGACTCAGAGCAGAGACAGAGCGCAGTGTCGAGAGAGAGAGAGAGAGAGAGCGAGAGACCCAGAGCAGAGACAGGGCGCAGTGTCGAGATTGAGATAGAGAGAGAGAGAGAGAGAGAGACTCAGAGCAGAGACAGAGCGCAGTGTCGAGAGAGAGAGAGAGAGAGAGAGCGAGAGACCCAGAGCAGAGACAGGGCGCAGTGTCGAGAGAGCGAGGAGAGACCCAGAGCAGAGACAGGGCGCAGTGTCGAGAGAAAGAGAGAGAGAGAGAGACTCAGAGCAGAGACAGGGCGCAGTGTCGAGAGAGAGACAGACCCAGAACAGAGACAGGGTGCAGTGTCGAGAGAGAGAGAGAGAGAGAGAGAGAGAGAGAGAGAGAGAGAGAGAGAGAGAGAGAGAGAGAGAGAGAGAGGGGAGAGAGAAATAGACCCAGAGCAGAGACAGGGCGCCGTGTCAAGAGAGAGAGAGAGAGAGAGAGAGGGGACCCAGAGCAGAGACAGGGCGCAGTATCGAGAGAGAGAGAGAGAGAGAGAGAGAGAGAGACAGACTCAGAGCAGAGACAGGGCGCCAGTGTCGAGGGAGAGAGAAAGACCGGAACAGAGACAGGGCGCAGTGTGGAGAGAGAGAGAGACAGACCCAGAACAGAGACAGGGCGCAGTGTCGAGAGAGAGAGAGAGAGAGACTCAGAGCAGAGACAGGGCGCAGGGTCGAGAGAGAGAGAGACCGGAACAGAGACAGGGCGCAGTGTTGAGAGAGAGAAAGACCCAGAGCAGAGACAGGGCGCAGTGTCGAGAGAGAAAGAGAGAGAGTGAGAGACCCAGAGCAGAGACAGGGCGCAGTGTCGAGAGAGAGAGAGAGACCCAGAGCAGAGACAGAGTGCAGTGTCGAGAGAGAGAGAGAGAGAGTGACCCAGAGCAGAGGCAGGGCGCAGTGTCGAGAGAGAGAGAGAGAACCCAGTGCAGAGACAGGGCGCAGTGTCGAGATAGAGAGAGTGACCCAGAGCAGAGACAGAGTGCTGTGTCGAGAGAGACCCAGAGCAGAGACTGGGCGCAGTGTCGAGAGAGAGAGAGAGAGAGAGAGAGACCCAGTGCAGAGACAGGGGCGCAGTGTCGAGAGAGAGAGAGAGAGACCCAGAGCAGAGAGAGAGAGCGCAGTGTCGAGAGAGAGAGAGAGAGACCCAGAGCACAGACAGGGTGCAGTGTCGAAATAGAGAGAGAGAGAGAGAGAGAGAGAGAAAGAGAGAGAGCGAGAGAGAGAGAGAGAGAGAGAGAGAAAGGGAGACCCAGAGCAGAGACAGGGCGCGGTGCCGAAAGAGAGAGAGCGCCCCAGTGCAGACACAGGGCGCAGTGTCGAGAGAGAGAGTTGCAGAGCAGAGACAGGGCACAGTGTCGAGAGGAGAGAGAGAGAGAGAGAGACCCAGAGCAGAGACAGGGCACAGTGTCGAGAGAGAGAGAGAGAGAGAGACGCAGAGCAAAGACTGGGCACAGTGTCGAGAGAGAGAGAGAGAGAGAGAGACGCAGAGCAGAGACAGGGCGCAGTGTCTATAGAGAGAGAGCCCCAGAGCAGAGACAGAGCGCAGTGTCGAGAGAGAGAGAGAGAGACGCAGAGCAGAGACAGGGTGCAGTGTCGAGAGAGAGAGAGAGAGATGCAGAGCAGAGACAGGGTGCAGTGTCGAGAGAGAGAAGAGACCCAGAGCAGAGACAGGGTGCAGTGTAGAGAGAGAGGCCCAGAGCAGAGACAGAGCACAGTGTCGAGAGAGAGAGAGGGAGGGAGAGAAAGAGAGAGAGACCGCGAGCAGAGATAGTGCGCAGTTTCGAGAGAGAGAGAGAGAGAGAGACCCAGAGCAGAGACATAGCGCAGTGACGAGATAGAGAGAGTGAGAGAGTGAGAGAGAGAGAGAGTGAGAGAGTGAGAGAGTGAGAGAGTGAGAGAGTGAGAGAGAGAGAGAGAGAGAGAGAGAGAGAGAGAGAGGGAGAGAGACCCAGTGCAGAGACAGGGCGCAGTGTCGAGAGAGAAAGAGAGAGAGTGAGAGACCCAGAGCAGAGACAGGGCGCAGTGTCGAGAGAGAGAGAGAGACCCAGAGCAGAGACAGAGTGCAGTGTCGAGAGAGAGAGAGAGAGAGTGACCCAGAGCAGAGGCAGGGCGCAGTGTCGAGAGAGAGAGAGAGACCCAGTGCAGAGACAGGGCGCAGTGTCGAGATAGAGAGAGTGACCCAGAGCAGAGACAGAGTGCTGTGTCGAGAGAGACCCAGAGCAGAGACTGGGGCGCCAGTGTCGAGAGAGAGAGAGAGAGAGAGAGAGAGAGACCCAGTGCAGAGACAGGGCGCAGTGTCGAGAGAGAGAGAGAGAGACCAGAGCAGAGAGAGAGCGCGCAGTGTCGAGAGAGAGAGAGAGAGACCCAGAGCACAGACAGGGTGCAGTGTCGAAATAGAGAGAGAGAAGAGAGAGAGAGAGAGAGAGAGAGAGAGAGAGAGAGAGAGAGAGAGAGAGAGAGAGAGAGAAAGGGAGACCCAGAGCAGAGACAGGGCGCGGTGCCGAAAGAGAGAGAGCGCCCCAGTGCAGACACAGGGCGCAGTGTCGAGAGAGAGAGTTGCAGAGCAGAGACAGGGCACAGTGTCGAGAGAGAGAGAGAGAGAGAGAGACCCAGAGCAGAGACAGGGCACAGTGTCGAGAGAGAGAGAGAGAGAGAGAGACGCAGAGCAAAGACTGGGCACAGTGTCGAGAGAGAGAGAGAGAGAGAGAGAGACGCAGAGCAGAGACAGGGGCGCAGTGTCTATAGAGAGAGAGCCCCAGAGCAGAGACAGAGCGCAGTGTCGAGAGAGAGAGAGAGAGACGCAGAGCAGAGACAGGGCACAGTGTCGAGAGAGAGAGAGAGAGAGAGACCCAGAGCAGAGACAGGGCACAGTGTCGAGAGAGAGAGAGAGAGAGAGACGCAGAGCAAAGGACTGGGCACAGTGTCGAGAGAGAGAGAGAGAGAGAGAGACGCAGAGCAGAGACAGGGCGCAGTGTCTATAGAGAGAGAGCCCCAGAGCAGAGACAGAGCGCAGTGTCGAGAGAGAGAGAGAGAGACGCAGAGCAGAGACAGGGTGCAGTGTCGAGAGAGAGAGAGAGAGACCCAGAGCAGAGACAGGGTGCAGTGTAGAGAGAGAGGCCCAGAGCAGAGACAGAGCACAGTGTCGAGAGAGAGAGAGGGAGGGAGAGAAAGAGAGAGAGACCGCGAGCAGAGATAGTGCGCAGTTTCGAGAGAGAGAGAGACCCAGAACACAGACAGGGTGAAGTGTCGAAATAGAGAGAGAAAGAGAGAGAGAGACCCAGAGCAGAGACAGGGGCGCAGTGTCGAGAGAAAGACCCAGAGCAGAGACAGGGTGCAGTGTCGAGAGAGAGAGATAGAGGAGAGAGAGAGAGAGACCCAGAGCAGAGACAGGGCAGTGTCGAGAGAGAGAGACACAGAGCAGAGACAGGGTGCAGTGTCGAGAGAGAGACCCAGAGCACAGACAGGGTGCAGTGTCGAGACAGAGAGAGAGAGCGAGAGAGAGAGAGAGAGAGAGAGAGAGCCCCAGAGCAGAGACAGAGAGCAGTGTCGAGATAGAGATAGAGAGAGAGAGAGAGACCCAGAGCAGAGGACAGAGCGCAGTGTCGAGAGACAGAGAGCCCCAGAGCAGTGACGGGGCGCAGTGTCGAGAGAGAGAGAGAGAGTGAGACCCAGAGCAGAGACAGAGCGCAGGGTCGAGAGAGAGAGAGAGAGAGAGGGAGACCCCAGAGCAGAGACAGAGCGCAGTGTCAAGAGAGAGAGGGAGATGGAGAGAGAGAAAGAGAGAGGGAGAGAGAAAGAGACCAAGAGAAGAGACAGGGCGCAGTGTCGAGAGAGACAGAGAGACCCAGAGCAGAGACAGAGCGCAGTGTCGAGAGAGAGAGACCCAGAGCAGAGACAGGGTGCAGTGTCGAGAGAGAGATAGAGAGAGAGAGAGAGAGACCAGAGCAGAGACAGGGCGCAGTGCCGAGAGAGAGAGAGCGAGACCCAGCGCAGAGACAGGGCGCAGAGTCGAGAGAGATAGAGACCCAGAGCAGAGACAGGGCGCAGTGTCGAGAGAGAGACCCAGAGCAGAGACAGGGCGGAGTGTCGAGAGAGAGAGAGACCCAGAGCAGAGACAGGGCGCAGTGTCGAGAGAGAGAGGAGAGAGAGAGGCCCAGAGCAGAGACAGAGAGCAGTGGAGAGAGAGAGAAAGAGCGCCCAGAGCAGAGACAGGGCGCGGTGTCGAGAGAGAGAGAGAGAGAGAGAGACCCAGAGCAGAGACAGGGCGCAGTGTCATGATAGAGAGAGAGAGAGAGAGAGAGAGAGAGAGAGAGGACCCAGAGCAGAGACAGGGCGCAGGTTCGAGAGAGAGCGAGAGAGAGAGAGAGACCCAGAGCAGAGACAGGGCGCAGTGTCGAGATAGAGGGAGAGAGAGAGAGAGAGAGAGAGAGAGGGAGAGAGGGAGAGAGAGAGAGAGACCCAGAGCAGAGACAGGGCGCACTGTCAAGAGAGAGAGAGAGACCCCAGAGCAGAGACAGGGCGCAATGTCGAGAGAGAGAGAGAGAAAGAGAGACGCAGAGCAGAGACAGGGCACAGGGCGCAGTGTCGAGATAGAGATAGAGAGAAAGAGAGAGAGAGAGACTCAGAGCAGAGACAGAGCGCAGTGTCGCGAGAGAGAGAGAGAGAGACGCAGA
Organism: Scyliorhinus torazame; assembly: GCF_047496885.1. Taxonomy (NCBI): domain Eukaryota; kingdom Metazoa; phylum Chordata; class Chondrichthyes; order Carcharhiniformes; family Scyliorhinidae; genus Scyliorhinus; species Scyliorhinus torazame. The sequence continues at coordinate 267 of NW_027308494.1, read as the reverse complement.
GCAGAGACAGGGCGCGGTGTCGAGAGAGAGAGAGAGAGGCCCAGAGCAGAGACAGGGCGCATGTTCGAGAGAGAGACGAGAGAGAGAGAGGGGGAGAGAGGGGGAGAGAGGGGGAGAGAGGGGGGAGAGAGGGGGAGAGAGGGGGAGGAGAGGGGGGAGAGAGGGGGGAGAGAGAGAGGGAGAGAGAGGGAGAGAGAGAGAGGGAGAGAGAGGGAGAGAGAGAGGGAGAGAGAGAGAGAGACCCAGAGCAGAGACAGGGCGCAGGTT
>NW_027308493.1:97500-100570 GCF_047496885.1 Scyliorhinus torazame | reverse complement strand
AGAGCACGGAGTGGAATGGCCACAGAGAGAGAGAGCACGGAGTGGAATGGTCACAGAGAGAGAGAGAGAGAGCACGGAGTGAATGGTCACAGAGAGAGAGAGAGAGCACGGAGTGGAATGGCCACAGAGAGAGAGAGCACGGAGTGGAATGGCCACAGAGAGAGAGAGCACGGAGTGGAATGGTCACACAGAGAGAGAGAGCACGGAGTGGAAAGGTCACAGAGAGAGAGAGAGAGAGCACGGAGTGGAATGGTGACAGAGAGAGAGAGAGAGAGAGCATGGAGTGGAATGGTCACAGAGAGAGAGAGAGAGCGAGTACGGAGTGGAAAGGTCACAGAGAGAGAGAGAGAGAGCACGGAGTGGAATGGTGACAGAGAGAGAGAGAGAGAGCATGGAGTGGAATGGTCACAGAGAGAGAGAGAGAGAGCACGGAGTGGAATGGTCACAGAGAGAGAGAGAGCACGGAGTGGAATGGTCACAGAGAGAGAGAGAGCACGGAGTGGAATGGTCACAGAGAGAGAGAGAGAGAGAGAAGGCAGGGAGTGGAATGGTCACAGAGAGAGAGAGAGCACGGAGTGGAATGGTCACAGAGAGAGAGAGAGAGAGCACGGAGTGGAATGGCCACAGAGAGAGAGAGCACGGAGTGGAATGGTCACAGAGAGAGAGAGAGAGAGCACGGAGTCGAATGGTCACAGAGAGAGAGAGAGAGCGAGTACGGAGTGGAAAGGTCACAGAGAGAGAGAGCACGGAGTGGAATGGTCACAGAGAGAGAGCACGGAGTGGAATGGTCACAGAGAGAGAGAGAGCACGGAGTGGAATGGCCACAGAGAGAGAGAGAGCACGGAGTGGAATGGTCACAGAGAGAGAGGGAGAGAGCACGGAGTCGAATGGTCACAGAGAGAGAGAGGAGCACGGGAGTGGAATGGTCACAGAGAGAGAGAGAGAGAGAGCACGGAGTGGAATGGTCACAGAGAGAGAGAGAGAGAGAGCTCGGAGTGGAATGGTCACAGAGAGAGAGAGAGAGCACGGAGTGGAATGGTCACAGAGAGAGAGAGAGCACGGAGTGGAATGGTCACAGAGAGAGAGAGAGAGAGAGAGAGAGCACGGAGTGGAATGGCCACAGAGAGAGAGAGAGCACGGAGTGGAATGGTCACAGAGAGAGAGAGAGCACGGAGTGGAATGGTTACAGAGAGAGAGAGAGCACAGAGTGGAATGGTCACAGAGGAGAGAGAGAGAGAGAGCACGGAGTGGAATGGTCACAGAGACGAGAGAGAGCACGGAGTGGAATGGTCACAGAGAGAGAGAGAGCACGGAGTGGAATGGTCACAGAGAGAGAGAGAACGGAGTGGAATGGTCACAGAGAGAGAGAGAGAGAGAGCACGGAGTGGAATGGTCAGAGAGAGAGACAGAGAGAGCACGGAGTGGAAAGGTCACAGAGAGAGGAGAGAGAGAGCACGGAGTGAATGGTCACAGAGAGAGAGAGAGAGAGCACGGAGTGGAATGGTCACAGAGAGAGAGAGAGAGAGAGAGAGCACGGAGTGGAATGGTCACAGAGAGAGAGAGAGAGAGAGAGCACGGAGTGGAATGGTCACAGAGAGAGAGAGAGAGAGAGAGCACGGAGTGGAATGGTCAGAGAGAGAGACAGAGAGAGCACGGAGTGGAAAGGTCACAGAGAGAGAGAGAGAGCGCGGAGTGGAATGGTCACAGAGAGAGAGAGAGAGAGCACGGAGTGGAATGGTCACAGAGAGAGAGAGAGAGAGAGAGCACGGAGTGGAATGGTCACAGAGAGAGAGAGAGAGAGAGAGAGCACGGAGTGGAATGGTCAGAGAGAGAGACAGAGAGAGCACGGAGTGCAAAGGTCACAGAGAGAGAGAGAGAGAGAACACGGAGTGGAATGGTGACAGAGAGAGAGAGAGAGAGCACTGAGTCGAATGGTCACAGAGAGAGAGAGAGCACGGAGTGGAATGGTCACAGAGAGAGAGAGAGAGAGCACGGAGTGGAATGGTCACAGAGAGAGAGAGAGAGAGAGAGCACGGAGTGGAATGGTCACAGAGAGAGAGAGAGAGAGAGAGAGAGCACGGAGTGGAATGGTCACAGAGAGAGAGAAAGAGAGAGCACGGAGTGGAATGGTCAGAGAGAGAGACAGAGAGAGCACGGAGTGGAAAGGTCACAGAGAGAGAGAGAGAGAACACGGAGTGGAATGGTGACAGAGAGAGAGAGAGAGAGCACGGAGTCGAATTGTCACAGAGAGAGAGAGAGCAAGTAGTGAATGGTCACAGAGAGAGAGAGAGAGAGCACGGAGTGGAATGGTCACAGAGAGAGAGAGAGCACGGAGTGGGATGGTTACAGAGAGAGAGAGAGCACGGAGTGGAATGGTCACAGAGAGAGAGAGAGAGAGAGCACGGAGTGGAATGGTCACAGAGAGAGGGAGAGCACGGAGTGGAAAGGTCACAGAGAGAGAGAGAGAGAGCACGGAGTGGAATGGTCACAGAGAGAGAGAGAGAGAGAGAGCACGGAGTGGAATGGTCACAGAGAGAGAGAGAGAGAGCACGGAGTGGAATGGTCACAGAGAGAGGGAGAGCACGGAGTGGAAAGGTCACAGAGAGAGAGAGAGAGAGCACGGAGTGGAATGGTGACAGAGAGAGAGAGAGAGCACGGAGTGGAATGGTCACAGAGAGAGAGAGAGAGAGCTCGGAGTGGAATGGTCACAGAGAGAGAGCACGGAGTGGAATGGTCAGAGAGAGAGAGAGAGCACGGAGTGGAATGGTCACAGAGAGAGAGAGAGCACGGAGTGGAATGGTCACAGAGAGAGAGACAGCACGGAGTGGAATGGCCACAGGGAGAGAGAGAGCACGGAGTGGAATGGTCACAGAGAGAGAGGGAGAGAGCACGGAGTCGAATGCTCACAGAGAGAGAGAGAGCACGGGAGTGGAATGGTCACAGAGAGAGAGAGAGAGAGAGAGCACGGAGTGGAATGGGTCACAGAGAGAGAGAGAGAGAGAGCACGGAGTGGAATGGTCACAGAGAGAGAGAGAGAGAGCACGGAGTGGAATGGTCACAGAGAGAGAGA
>NW_027308493.1:85000-92500 GCF_047496885.1 Scyliorhinus torazame | reverse complement strand
GGTCACAGAGAGAGAGAGAGAGCACGGAGTGGAATGGCCACAGAGAGAGAGAGCACGGAGTGGAATGGTCACAGAGAGAGAGAGAGAGAGCACGGAGTCGAATGGTCACAGAGAGAGAGAGAGAGGCGAGTACGGAGTGGAAAGGTCACAGAGAGAGAGAGAGAGAGCACGGAGTGGAATGGTCACAGAGAGAGAGCACGGAGTGGAATGGTCACAGAGAGAGAGAGAGCACGGAGTGGAATGGCCACAGAGAGAGAGAGAGCACGGTGTGGAATGGTCACAGAGAGAGAGGGAGAGAGCACGGAGTCGAATGGTCACAGAGAGAGAGAGAGCACGGGAGTGGAATGGTCACAGAGAGAGAGAGAGAGAGAGCACGGAGTGGAATGGTCACAGAGAGAGAGAGAGAGAGAGCTCGGAGTGGAATGGTCACAGAGAGAGAGAGAGAGCACGGAGTGGAATGGTCACAGAGAGAGAGAGAGCACGGAGTGGAATGGTCACAGAGAGAGAGAGAGAGAGAGAGAGAGCACGGAGTGGAATGGCCACAGAGAGAGAGAGAGCACGGAGTGGAATGGTCACAGAGAGAGAGAGAGCACGGAGTGGAATGGTCACAGAGAGAGAGAGAGCACAGAGTGGAATGGTCACAGAGAGAGAGAGAGAGAGAGAGAGAGCACGGAGTGGAATGGTCACAGAGAGAGAGAGAGCACGGAGTGGCAATGGTCACAGAGAGAGAGAGAGCACGGAGTGGAATGGTCACAGAGAGAGAGAGAACGGAGTGGAATGGTCACAGAGAGAGAGAGAGAGAGAGAGCACGGAGTGGAATGGTCAGAGAGAGAGACAGAGAGAGCACGGAGTGGAAAGGTCACAGAGAGAGAGAGAGAGAGCACGGAGTGGAATGGTCACAGAGAGAGAGAGAGAGAGCACGGAGTGGAATGGTCACAGAGAGAGAGAGAGAGAGAGAGCACGGAGTGGAATGGTCACAGAGAGAGAGAGAGAGAGAGCACGGAGTGGAATGGTCACAGAGAGAGAGAGAGAGAGAGAGAGAGCACGGAGTGGAATGGTCAGAGAGAGAGACAGAGAGAGCACGGAGTGGAAAGGTCACAGAGAGAGAGAGAGAGCGCGGAGTGGAATGGTCACAGAGAGAGAGAGAGAGAGAGCACGGAGTGGAATGGTCACAGAGAGAGAGAGAGAGAGCACGGAGTGGAATGGTCACAGAGAGAGAGAGAGAGAGAGAGAGCACGGAGTGGAATGGTCAGAGAGAGAGACAGAGAGAGCACGGAGTGCAAAGGTCACAGAGAGAGAGAGAGAGAGAACACGGAGTGGAATGGTGACAGAGAGAGAGAGAGAGAGCACTGAGTCGAATGGTCACAGAGAGAGAGAGAGCACGGAGTGGAATGGTCACAGAGAGAGAGAGAGAGAGCACGGAGTGGAATGGTCACAGAGAGAGAGAGAGAGAGAGAGCACGGAGTGGAATGGTCACAGAGAGAGAGAGAGAGAGAGCACGGAGTGGAATGGTCACAGAGGAGAGAGAAAGAGAGAGCACGGAGTGGAATGGTCAGAGAGAGAGACAGAGAGAGCACGGAGTGGAAAGGTCACAGAGAGAGAGAGAGAGAACACGGAGTGGAATGGTGACAGAGAGAGAGAGAGAGAGCACGGAGTCGAATTGTCACAGAGAGAGAGAGTGCAAGGAGTGGAATGGTCACAGAGAGAGAGAGAGAGAGCACGGAGTGGAATGGTCACAGAGAGAGAGAGAGCACGGAGTGGGATGGTTACAGAGAGAGAGAGAGCACGGAGTGGAATGGTCACAGAGAGAGAGAGAGAGAGCACAGAGTGGAATGGTCACAGAGAGAGGGAGAGCACGGAGTGGAAAGGTCACAGAGAGAGAGAGAGAGAGCACGGAGTGGAATGGTCACAGAGAGAGAGAGAGAGAGAGCACGGAGTGGAATGGTCACAGAGAGAGAGAGAGAGAGCACGGAGTGGAATGGTCACAGAGAGAGGGAGAGCACGGAGTGGAAAGGTCACAGAGAGAGAGAGAGAGCACGGAGTGGAATGGTGACAGAGAGAGAGAGAGAGCACGGAGTGGAATGGTCACAGAGAGAGAGAGAGAGAGCTCGGAGTGGAATGGTCACAGAGAGAGAGCACGGAGTGGAATGGTCACAGAGAGAGAGAGAGCACGGAGTGGAATGGTCACAGAGAGAGAGAGAGCACGGAGTGGAATGGTCACAGAGAGAGAGACAGCACGGAGTGGAATGGCCACAGGGAGAGAGAGAGCACGGAGTGGAATGGTCACAGAGAGAGAGGGAGAGAGCACGGAGTCGAATGCTCACAGAGAGAGAGAGAGCACGGGAGTGGAATGGTCACAGAGAGAGAGAGAGAGAGAGAGAGCACGGAGTGGAATGGTCACAGAGAGAGAGAGAGAGAGAGCACGGAGTGGAATGGTCACAGAGAGAGAGAGAGAGAGCACAGAGTGGAATGGTCACAGAGAGAGAGAGAGTGAGAGCACGGAGTGGAATGGTCACAGAGAGAGAGAGAGAGAGAGAGAGCACGGAGTGGAATGGTCACAGAGAGAGAGAGAGAGAGCACGGAGTGGAATGGTCACAGAGAGAGAGAGAGAGAGAGAGAGAGCACGGAGTGGAATGGTCACAGAGAGAGAGAGAGAGAGAGCACGGAGTGGAATGGTCACAGAGAGAGAGAGAGAGAGAGAGCACGGAGTGGAATGGTCACAGAGAGAGTGAGAGAGAGCACGGAGTGGAATGGTCACAGAGAGAGAGAGAGAGAGAGAGAGCACGGAGTGGAATGGTCAGAGAGAGAGAGAGAGAGAGAGAGAGCACGGAGTGGAATGGTCAGAGAGAGAGAGAGAGCACGGAGTGGAATGGTCACAGAGAGAGAGAGAGAGCACGGAGTGGAATGGTCACAGAGAGAGAGCACGGAGTGGAATGGTCACAGAGAGAGAGAGAGCACGGAGTGGAATGGTCACAGAGAGAGAGAGAGCACGGAGTGGAATGGTCGCAGAGAGAGAGAGAGAGCACGGAGTGGAATGGTCACAGAGAGAGAGAGAGAGAGAGCACGGAGTGGAATGGTCACAGAGAGAGAGAGAGCACGGAGTGGAATGGTCACAGAGAGAGAGAGAGAGAGAGAGAGCACGGAGTGGAATGGTCACAGAGAGAGAGAGAGCACGGAGTGGAATGGTCACAGAGAGAGAGAGAGAGCACGGAGTGGAATGGCCACAGAGAGAGAGAGCACGGAGTGGAATGGTCACAGAGAGAGAGAGAGAGAGCACGGAGTCGAATGGTCACAGAGAGAGAGAGAGAGCGAGTACGGAGTGGAAAGGTCACAGAGAGAGAGAGAGAGAGCACGGAGTGGAATGGTCACAGAGAGAGAGCACGGAGTGGAATGGTCACAGAGAGAGAGAGAGCACGGAGTGGAATGGCCACAGAGAGAGAGAGAGCACGGTGTGGAATGGTCACAGAGAGAGAGGGAGAGAGCACGGAGTCGAATGGTCACAGAGAGAGAGAGAGCACGGGAGTGGAATGGTCACAGAGAGAGAGAGAGAGAGAGCACGGAGTGGAATGGTCACAGAGAGAGAGAGAGAGAGAGCTCGGAGTGGAATGGTCACAGAGAGAGAGAGAGAGCACGGAGTGGAATGGTCACAGAGAGAGAGAGAGCACGGAGTGGAATGGTCACAGAGAGAGAGAGAGAGAGAGAGAGAGCACGGAGTGGAATGGCCACAGAGAGAGAGAGAGCACGGAGTGGAATGGTCACAGAGAGTGAGAGAGCACGGAGTGGAATGGTCACAGAGAGAGAGAGAGCACGGAGTGGAATGGTCAGAGAGAGAGACAGAGAGAGCACGGAGTGGAAAGGTCACAGAGAGAGAGAGAGAGCGCGGAGTGGAATGGTCACAGAGAGAGAGAGAGAGAGAGAGAGCGCGGAGTGGAATGGTCACAGAGAGAGAGAGAGAGAGCACGGAGTGGAATGGTCACAGAGAGAGAGAGAGAGAGCACGGAGTGGAATGGTCACAGAGAGAGAGAGAGAGAGCACGGAGTGGAATGGTCACAGAGAGAGAGAGAGCACGGAGTGGAATGGTCACAGAGAGAGAGAGAGAGAGCACGGAGTGGAATGGTCACAGAGAGAGAGAGAGCACGGAGTGGAATGGTCACAGAGAGAGAGGGAGAGAGCACGGAGTGGAATGGTCACAGGGAGAGAGAGATTGAGAGAGAGCACGGAGTGGAATGGCCACAGAGAGAGAGAGAGAGAGCACGGAGTGGAATGGTCACAGAGAGAGAGAGAGAGAGCACGGAGTGGAATGGTCACAGAGAGAGAGAGAGAGAGAGCACGGAGTGGAATGGTCACAGAGAGAGAAAGAGAGAGCTCGGAGTGGAATGGTCACAGAGAGAGAGAGAGAGCACGGAGTGGAATGGCCACAGAGAGAGAGAGCACGGAGTGGAATGGTCACAGAGAGAGAGAGCACGGAGTGGAATGGTCACAGAGAGAGAGAGCACGGAGTGGAAAGGTCACAGAGAGAGAGAGAGAGAGCACGGAGTGGAATGGTGACAGAGAGAGAGAGAGAGAGCATGGAGTGGAATGGTCACAGAGAGAGAGAGAGAGCGAGTACGGAGTGGAAAGGTCACAGAGAGAGAGAGAGAGAGCACGGAGTGGAATGGTGACAGAGAGAGAGAGAGAGAGCATGGAGTGGAATGGTCACAGAGAGAGAGAGAGAGAGAGCACGGAGTGGAATGGTCACAGAGAGAGAGAGAGCACGGAGTGGAATGGTCACAGAGAGAGAGAGAGAGAGAGAGAGCACGGAGTGGAATGGTCACAGAGAGAGAGAGAGCACGGAGTGGAATGGTCACAGAGAGAGAGAGAGAGCACGGAGTGGAATGGCCACAGAGAGAGAGAGCACGGAGTGGAATGGTCACAGAGAGAGAGAGAGAGAGCACGGAGTCGAATGGTCACAGAGAGAGAGAGAGAGCGAGTACGGAGTGGAAAGGTCACAGAGAGAGAGAGAGAGAGCACGGAGTGGAATGGTCACAGAGAGAGAGCACGGAGTGGAATGGTCACAGAGAGAGAGAGAGCACGGAGTGGAATGGCCACAGAGAGAGAGAGAGCACGGTGTGGAATGGTCACAGAGAGAGAGGGAGAGAGCACGGAGTCGAATGGTCACAGAGAGAGAGAGAGCACGGGAGTGGAATGGTCACAGAGAGAGAGAGAGCACGGAGTGGAATGGTCACAGAGAGAGAGAGAGAGAGAGCTCGGAGTGGAATGGTCACAGAGAGAGAGAGAGAGCACGGAGTGGAATGGTCACAGAGAGAGAGAGAGCACGGAGTGGAATGGTCACAGAGAGAGAGAGAGAGAGAGAGAGAGCACGGAGTGGAATGGTCACAGAGAGAGAGAGAGAGAGAGAGAGAGCACGGAGTGGAATGGTCAGAGAGAGAGACAGAGAGAGCACGGAGTGGAAAGGTCACAGAGAGAGAGAGAGAGCGCGGAGTGGAATGGTCACAGAGAGAGAGAGAGAGAGAGAGCGCGGAGTGGAATGGTCACAGAGAGAGAGAGAGAGAGCACGGAGTGGAATGGTCACAGAGAGAGAGAGAGAGAGCACGGAGTGGAATGGTCACAGAGAGAGAGAGAGAGAGCACGGAGTGGAATGGTCACAGAGAGAGAGAGAGCACGGAGTGGAATGGTCACAGAGAGAGAGAGAGAGAGCACGGAGTGGAATGGTCACAGAGAGAGAGAGAGCACGGAGTGGAATGGTCACAGAGAGAGAGGGAGAGAGCACGGAGTGGAATGGTCACAGGGAGAGAGAGATTGAGAGAGAGCACGGAGTGGAATGGCCACAGAGAGAGAGGGAGAGAGCACGGAGTGGAATGGTCACAGAGAGAGAGAGAGAGAGAGCACGGAGTGGAATGGTCACAGAGAGAGAGAGAGAGAGCACGGAGTGGAATGGTCACAGAGAGAGAGAGAGAGAGAGCACGGAGTGGAATGGTCACAGAGAGAGAAAGAGAGAGCTCGGAGTGGAATGGTCACAGAGAGAGAGAGAGAGCACGGAGTGGAATGGCCACAGAGAGAGAGAGCACGGAGTGGAATGGTCACAGAGAGAGAGAGCACGGAGTGGAATGGTCACACAGAGAGAGAGAGCACGGAGTGGAAAGGTCACAGAGAGAGAGAGAGAGAGCACGGAGTGGAATGGTGACAGAGAGAGAGAGAGAGAGCATGGAGTGGAATGGTCACAGAGAGAGAGAGAGAGCGAGTACGGAGTGGAAAGGTCACAGAGAGAGAGAGAGAGAGCACGGAGTGGAATGGTGACAGAGAGAGAGAGAGAGAGCATGGAGTGGAATGGTCACAGAGAGAGAGAGAGAGAGAGCACGGAGTGGAATGGTCACAGAGAGAGAGAGAGCACGGAGTGGAATGGTCACAGAGAGAGAGAGAGAGAGAGAGAGCACGGAGTGGAATGGTCACAGAGAGAGAGAGAGCACGGAGTGGAATGGTCACAGAGAGAGAGAGAGAGCACGGAGTGGAATGGCCACAGAGAGAGAGAGCACGGAGTGGAATGGTCACAGAGAGAGAGAGAGAGAGCACGGAGTCGAATGGTCACAGAGAGAGAGAGAGAGCGAGTACGGAGTGGAAAGGTCACAGAGAGAGAGAGAGAGAGCACGGAGTGGAATGGTCACAGAGAGAGAGCACGGAGTGGAATGGTCACAGAGAGAGAGAGAGCACGGAGTGGAATGGCCACAGAGAGAGAGAGAGCACGGTGTGGAATGGTCACAGAGAGAGAGGGAGAGAGCACGGAGTCGAATGGTCACAGAGAGAGAGAGAGCACGGGAGTGGAATGGTCACAGAGAGAGAGAGAGAGAGAGCACGGAGTGGAATGGTCACAGAGAGAGAGAGAGAGAGAGAGCTCGGAGTGGAATGGTCACAGAGAGAGAGAGAGAGCACGGAGTGGAATGGTCACAGAGAGAGAGAGAGCACGGAGTGGAATGGTCACAGAGAGAGAGAGAGAGAGAGAGAGAGCACGGAGTGGAATGGCCACAGAGAGAGAGAGAGCACGGAGTGGAATGGTCACAGAGAGAGAGAGAGCACGGAGTGGAATGGTCACAGAGAGAGAGAGAGCACAGAGTGGAATGGTCACAGAGAGAGAGAGAGAGAGAGAGAGAGCACGGAGTGGAATGGTCACAGAGAGAGAGAGAGCACGGAGTGGAATGGTCACAGAGAGAGAGAGAGCACGGAGTGGAATGGTCACAGAGAGAGAGAGAACGGAGTGGAATGGTCACAGAGAGAGAGAGAGAGAGAGAGCACGGAGTGGAATGGTCAGAGAGAGAGACAGAGAGAGCACGGAGTGGAAAGGTCACAGAGAGAGAGAGAGAGAGCACGGAGTGGAATGGTCACAGAGAGAGAGAGAGAGAGCACGGAGTGGAATGGTCACAGAGAGAGAGAGAGAGAGAGAGCACGGAGTGGAATGGTCACAGAGAGAGAGAGAGAGAGAGAGCACGGAGTGGAATGGTCACAGAG
>NW_027308493.1:75000-80000 GCF_047496885.1 Scyliorhinus torazame | reverse complement strand
AGAGAGCACGGAGTGGAATGGTCACAGAGAGAGAGCACGGAGTGGAATGGTCACAGAGAGAGAGAGAGCACGGAGTGGAATGGCCACAGAGAGAGAGAGAGCACGGTGTGGAATGGTCACAGAGAGAGAGGGAGAGAGCACGGAGTCGAATGGTCACAGAGAGAGAGAGAGCACGGGAGTGGAATGGTCACAGAGAGAGAGAGAGAGAGAGCACGGAGTGGAATGGTCACAGAGAGAGAGAGAGAGAGAGCTCGGAGTGGAATGGTCACAGAGAGAGAGAGAGAGCACGGAGTGGAATGGTCACAGAGAGAGAGAGAGCACGGAGTGGAATGGTCACAGAGAGAGAGAGAGAGAGAGAGAGAGCACGGAGTGGAATGGCCACAGAGAGAGAGAGAGCACGGAGTGGAATGGTCACAGAGAGAGAGAGAGCACGGAGTGGAATGGTCACAGAGAGAGAGAGAGCACAGAGTGGAATGGTCACAGAGAGAGAGAGAGAGAGAGAGAGAGCACGGAGTGGAATGGTCACAGAGAGAGAGAGAGCACGGAGTGGAATGGTCACAGAGAGAGAGAGAGCACGGAGTGGAATGGTCACAGAGAGAGAGAGAACGGAGTGGAATGGTCACAGAGAGAGAGAGAGAGAGAGAGCACGGAGTGGAATGGTCAGAGAGAGAGACAGAGAGAGCACGGAGTGGAAAGGTCACAGAGAGAGAGAGAGAGAGCACGGAGTGGAATGGTCACAGAGAGAGAGAGAGAGAGCACGGAGTGGAATGGTCACAGAGAGAGAGAGAGAGAGAGAGCACGGAGTGGAATGGTCACAGAGAGAGAGAGAGAGAGAGAGCACGGAGTGGAATGGTCACAGAGAGAGAGAGAGAGAGAGAGAGAGCACGGAGTGGAATGGTCAGAGAGAGAGACAGAGAGAGCACGGAGTGGAAAGGTCACAGAGAGAGAGAGAGAGCGCGGAGTGGAATGGTCACAGAGAGAGAGAGAGAGAGCACGGAGTGGAATGGTCACAGAGAGAGAGAGAGAGAGCACGGAGTGGAATGGTCACAGAGAGAGAGAGAGAGAGAGAGAGCACGGAGTGGAATGGTCAGAGAGAGAGACAGAGAGAGCACGGAGTGCAAAGGTCACAGAGAGAGAGAGAGAGAACACGGAGTGGAATGGTGACAGAGAGAGAGAGAGAGAGCACTGAGTCGAATGGTCACAGAGAGAGAGAGAGCACGGAGTGGAATGGTCACAGAGAGAGAGAGAGAGAGCACGGAGTGGAATGGTCACAGAGAGAGAGAGAGAGAGAGAGCACGGAGTGGAATGGTCACAGAGAGAGAGAGAGAGAGAGCACGGAGTGGAATGGTCACAGAGAGAGAGAAAGAGAGAGCACGGAGTGGAATGGTCAGAGAGAGAGACAGAGAGAGCACGGAGTGGAAAGGTCACAGAGAGAGAGAGAGAGAACACGGAGTGGAATGGTGACAGAGAGAGAGAGAGAGAGCACGGAGTCGAATTGTCACAGAGAGAGAGAGTGCAAGGAGTGGAATGGTCACAGAGAGAGAGAGAGAGAGCACGGAGTGGAATGGTCACAGAGAGAGAGAGAGCACGGAGTGGGATGGTTACAGAGAGAGAGAGAGCACGGAGTGGAATGGTCACAGAGAGAGAGAGAGAGAGCACAGAGTGGAATGGTCACAGAGAGAGGGAGAGCACGGAGTGGAAAGGTCACAGAGAGAGAGAGAGAGAGCACGGAGTGGAATGGTCACAGAGAGAGAGAGAGAGAGAGCACGGAGTGGAATGGTCACAGAGAGAGAGAGAGAGAGCACGGAGTGGAATGGTCACAGAGAGAGGGAGAGCACGGAGTGGAAAGGTCACAGAGAGAGAGAGAGAGCACGGAGTGGAATGGTGACAGAGAGAGAGAGAGAGCACGGAGTGGAATGGTCACAGAGAGAGAGAGAGAGAGCTCGGAGTGGAATGGTCACAGAGAGAGAGCACGGAGTGGAATGGTCACAGAGAGAGAGAGAGCACGGAGTGGAATGGTCACAGAGAGAGAGAGAGCACGGAGTGGAATGGTCACAGAGAGAGAGACAGCACGGAGTGGAATGGCCACAGGGAGAGAGAGAGCACGGAGTGGAATGGTCACAGAGAGAGAGGGAGAGAGCACGGAGTCGAATGCTCACAGAGAGAGAGAGAGCACGGGAGTGGAATGGTCACAGAGAGAGAGAGAGAGAGAGAGAGCACGGAGTGGAATGGTCACAGAGAGAGAGAGAGAGAGAGCACGGAGTGGAATGGTCACAGAGAGAGAGAGAGAGAGCACAGAGTGGAATGGTCACAGAGAGAGAGAGAGTGAGAGCACGGAGTGGAATGGTCACAGAGAGAGAGAGAGAGAGAGAGAGCACGGAGTGGAATGGTCACAGAGAGAGAGAGAGAGAGCACGGAGTGGAATGGTCACAGAGAGAGAGAGAGAGAGAGAGAGAGCACGGAGTGGAATGGTCACAGAGAGAGAGAGAGAGAGAGCACGGAGTGGAATGGTCACAGAGAGAGAGAGAGAGAGAGAGCACGGAGTGGAATGGTCACAGAGAGAGTGAGAGAGAGCACGGAGTGGAATGGTCACAGAGAGAGAGAGAGAGAGAGAGAGCACGGAGTGGAATGGTCAGAGAGAGAGAGAGAGAGAGAGAGAGCACGGAGTGGAATGGTCAGAGAGAGAGAGAGAGCACGGAGTGGAATGGTCACAGAGAGAGAGAGAGAGCACGGAGTGGAATGGTCACAGAGAGAGAGCACGGAGTGGAATGGTCACAGAGAGAGAGAGAGCACGGAGTGGAATGGTCACAGAGAGAGAGAGAGAGCACGGAGTGGAATGGTCGCAGAGAGAGAGAGAGAGCACGGAGTGGAATGGTCACAGAGAGAGAGAGAGAGAGAGCACGGAGTGGAATGGTCACAGAGAGAGAGAGAGCACGGAGTGGAATGGTCACAGAGAGAGAGAGAGAGAGAGAGAGCACGGAGTGGAATGGTCACAGAGAGAGAGAGAGCACGGAGTGGAATGGTCACAGAGAGAGAGAGAGAGCACGGAGTGGAATGGCCACAGAGAGAGAGAGCACGGAGTGGAATGGTCACAGAGAGAGAGAGAGAGAGCACGGAGTCGAATGGTCACAGAGAGAGAGAGAGAGCGAGTACGGAGTGGAAAGGTCACAGAGAGAGAGAGAGAGAGCACGGAGTGGAATGGTCACAGAGAGAGAGCACGGAGTGGAATGGTCACAGAGAGAGAGAGAGCACGGAGTGGAATGGCCACAGAGAGAGAGAGAGCACGGTGTGGAATGGTCACAGAGAGAGAGGGAGAGAGCACGGAGTCGAATGGTCACAGAGAGAGAGAGAGCACGGGAGTGGAATGGTCACAGAGAGAGAGAGAGAGAGAGCACGGAGTGGAATGGTCACAGAGAGAGAGAGAGAGAGAGCTCGGAGTGGAATGGTCACAGAGAGAGAGAGAGAGCACGGAGTGGAATGGTCACAGAGAGAGAGAGAGCACGGAGTGGAATGGTCACAGAGAGAGAGAGAGAGAGAGAGAGAGCACGGAGTGGAATGGCCACAGAGAGAGAGAGAGCACGGAGTGGAATGGTCACAGAGAGTGAGAGAGCACGGAGTGGAATGGTCACAGAGAGAGAGAGAGCACAGAGTGGAATGGTCACAGAGAGAGAGAGAGAGAGAGAGAGAGCACGGAGTGGAATGGTCACAGAGAGAGAGAGAGCACGGAGTGGAATGGTCACAGAGAGAGAGAGCACGGAGTGGAATGGTCACAGAGAGAGAGAGAACGGAGTGGAATGGTCACAGAGAGAGAGAGAGAGAGAGCACGGAGTGGAATGGTCAGAGAGAGAGACAGAGAGAGCACGGAGTGGAAAGGTCACAGAGAGAGAGAGAGAGAGCACGGAGTGGAATGGTCACAGAGAGAGAGAGAGAGAGCACGGAGTGGAATGGTCACAGAGAGAGGGAGAGAGAGAGAGCACGGAGTGGAATGGTCACAGAGAGAGAGAGAGAGAGAGAGCACGGAGTGGAATGGTCACAGAGAGAGAGAGAGAGAGAGAGAGAGCACGGAGTGGAATGGTCAGAGAGAGAGACAGAGAGAGCACGGAGTGGAAAGGTCACAGAGAGAGAGAGAGAGCGCGGAGTGGAATGGTCACAGAGAGAGAGAGAGAGAGCACGGAGTGGAATGGTCACAGAGAGAGAGAGAGAGAGCACGGAGTGGAATGGTCACAGAGAGAGAGAGAGAGAGAGAGAGCACGGAGTGGAATGGTCAGAGAGAGAGACAGAGAGAGCACGGAGTGCAAAGGTCACAGAGAGAGAGAGAGAGAACACGGAGTGGAATGGTGACAGAGAGAGAGAGAGAGAGCACTGAGTCGAATGGTCACAGAGAGAGAGAGAGCACGGAGTGGAATGGTCACAGAGAGAGAGAGAGAGAGCACGGAGTGGAATGGTCACAGAGAGAGAGAGAGAGAGAGAGCACGGAGTGGAATGGTCACAGAGAGAGAGAGAGAGAGAGAGAGCACGGAGTGGAATGGTCACAGAGAGAGAGAAAGAGAGAGCACGGAGTGGAATGGTCAGAGAGAGAGACAGAGAGAGCACGGAGTGGAAAGGTCACAGAGAGAGAGAGAGAGAACACGGAGTGGAATGGTGACAGAGAGAGAGAGAGAGAGCACGGAGTCGAATTGTCACAGAGAGAGAGAGAGCAAGGAGTGGAATGGTCACAGAGAGAGAGAGAGAGAGCACGGAGTGGAATGGTCACAGAGAGAGAGAGAGAGAGAGCTCGGAGTGGAATGGTCACAGAGAGAGAGAGAGAGCACGGAGTGGAATGGTCACAGAGAGAGAGAGAGCACGGAGTGGAATGGTCACAGAGAGAGAGAGAGAGAGAGAGAGAGCACGGAGTGGAATGGCCACAGAGAGAGAGAGAGCACGGAGTGGAATGGTCACAGAGAGAGAGAGAGCACGGAGTGGAATGGTCACAGAGAGAGAGAGAGCACAGAGTGGAATGG
>NW_027308493.1:55000-70000 GCF_047496885.1 Scyliorhinus torazame | reverse complement strand
ATGGTCACAGAGAGAGAGAGAGAGAGCACGGAGTGGAATGGTCACAGAGAGAGGGAGAGCACGGAGTGGAAAGGTCACAGAGAGAGAGAGAGAGAGCACGGAGTGGAATGGTCACAGAGAGAGAGAGAGAGAGAGCACGGAGTGGAATGGTCACAGAGAGAGAGAGAGAGAGCACGGAGTGGAATGGTCACAGAGAGAGGGAGAGCACGGAGTGGAAAGGTCACAGAGAGAGAGAGAGAGCACGGAGTGGAATGGTGACAGAGAGAGAGAGAGAGCACGGAGTGGAATGGTCACAGAGAGAGAGAGAGAGAGCTCGGAGTGGAATGGTCACAGAGAGAGAGCACGGAGTGGAATGGTCACAGAGAGAGAGAGAGCACGGAGTGGAATGGTCACAGAGAGAGAGAGAGCACGGAGTGGAATGGTCACAGAGAGAGAGACAGCACGGAGTGGAATGGCCACAGGGAGAGAGAGAGCACGGAGTGGAATGGTCACAGAGAGAGAGGGAGAGAGCACGGAGTCGAATGCTCACAGAGAGAGAGAGAGCACGGGAGTGGAATGGTCACAGAGAGAGAGAGAGAGAGAGAGCACGGAGTGGAATGGTCACAGAGAGAGAGAGAGAGAGATCACGGAGTGGAATGGTCACAGAGAGAGAGAGAGAGAGCACGGAGTGGAATGGTCACAGAGAGAGAGAGAGCTCGGAGTGGAATGGTCACAGAGAGAGAGAGAGAGCACGGAGTGGAATGGTCACAGAGAGAGAGAGAGTGAGAGAGAGCACGGAGTGGAATGGCCACAGAGAGAGAGAGAGCACGGAGTGGAATGGTCACAGAGAGAGAGAGAGCACGGAGTGGAATGGTCACAGAGAGAGAGGGAGAGAGCACGGAGTGGAATGGTCACAGAGAGAGAGAGAGCACGGAGTGGAATGGTCACAGAGAGAGAGGGAGAGAGCACGGAGTCGAATGGTCACAGAGAGAGAGAGAGCACGGAGTGGAATGGTCACAGAGAGAGAGAGAGAGAGAGCACGGAGTGGAATGGTCACAGAGAGAGAGAGAGAGCACGGAGTGGAATGGTCACAGAGAGAGAGAGAGAGAGAGAGAGAGCACGGAGTGGAATGGTCACAGAGAGAGAGAGAGAGCACGGAGTGGAATGGTCACAGAGAGAGAGAGCACGGAGTGGAATGGTCACAGAGAGAGAGAGAGCACGGAGTGGAATGGTAACAGAGAGAGAGAGAGAGAGAGAGAGAGCGCGGAGTGGAATGGTCACAGAGAGAGAGAGAGAGAGAGAGAGCGCGGAGTGGAATGGTCACAGAGAGAGAGAGAGAG
This sequence comes from Scyliorhinus torazame, assembly GCF_047496885.1. NCBI lineage: Eukaryota > Metazoa > Chordata > Chondrichthyes > Carcharhiniformes > Scyliorhinidae > Scyliorhinus > Scyliorhinus torazame. The sequence continues at coordinate 68,681 of NW_027308493.1, read as the reverse complement.
AGCACGGAGTGGAATGGTCACAGAGAGAGAGAGAGAGAGCACGGAGTGGAATGGTCACAGAGAGAGAGAGAGAGAGCACGGAGTGGAATGGTCACAGAGAGAGAGAGAGCACGGAGTGGAATGGTCACAGAGAGAGAGAGAGAGAGCACGGAGTGGAATGGTCACAGAGAGAGAGAGAGCACGGAGTGGAATGGTCACAGAGAGAGAGGGAGAGAGCACGGAGTGGAATGGTCACAGGGAGAGAGAGATTGAGAGAGAGCACGGAGTGGAATGGCCACAGAGAGAGAGGGAGAGAGCACGGAGTGGAATGGTCACAGAGAGAGAGAGAGAGAGAGCACGGAGTGGAATGGTCACAGAGAGAGAGAGAGAGAGCACGGAGTGGAATGGTCACAGAGAGAGAGAGAGAGAGAGCACGGAGTGGAATGGTCACAGAGAGAGAAAGAGAGAGCTCGGAGTGGAATGGTCACAGAGAGAGAGAGAGAGCACGGAGTGGAATGGCCACAGAGAGAGAGAGCACGGAGTGGAATGGTCACAGAGAGAGAGAGCACGGAGTGGAATGGTCACACAGAGAGAGAGAGCACGGAGTGGAAAGGTCACAGAGAGAGAGAGAGAGAGCACGGAGTGGAATGGTGACAGAGAGAGAGAGAGAGAGCATGGAGTGGAATGGTCACAGAGAGAGAGAGAGAGCGAGTACGGAGTGGAAAGGTCACAGAGAGAGAGAGAGAGAGCACGGAGTGGAATGGTGACAGAGAGAGAGAGAGAGAGCATGGAGTGGAATGGTCACAGAGAGAGAGAGAGAGAGAGCACGGAGTGGAATGGTCACAGAGAGAGAGAGAGCACGGAGTGGAATGGTCACAGAGAGAGAGAGAGAGAGAGAGAGCACGGAGTGGAATGGTCACAGAGAGAGAGAGAGCACGGAGTGGAATGGTCACAGAGAGAGAGAGAGAGCACGGAGTGGAATGGCCACAGAGAGAGAGAGCACGGAGTGGAATGGTCACAGAGAGAGAGAGAGAGAGAGCACGGAGTCGAATGGTCACAGAGAGAGAGAGAGAGCGAGTACGGAGTGGAAAGGTCACAGAGAGAGAGAGAGAGAGCACGGAGTGGAATGGTCACAGAGAGAGAGCACGGAGTGGAATGGTCACAGAGAGAGAGAGAGCACGGAGTGGAATGGCCACAGAGAGAGAGAGAGCACGGTGTGGAATGGTCACAGAGAGAGAGGGAGAGAGCACGGAGTCGAATGGTCACAGAGAGAGAGAGAGCACGGGAGTGGAATGGTCACAGAGAGAGAGAGAGAGAGAGCACGGAGTGGAATGGTCACAGAGAGAGAGAGAGAGAGAGCTCGGAGTGGAATGGTCACAGAGAGAGAGAGAGAGCACGGAGTGGAATGGTCACAGAGAGAGAGAGAGCACGGAGTGGAATGGTCACAGAGAGAGAGAGAGAGAGAGAGAGAGCACGGAGTGGAATGGCCACAGAGAGAGAGAGAGCACGGAGTGGAATGGTCACAGAGAGAGAGAGAGCACGGAGTGGAATGGTCACAGAGAGAGAGAGAGCACAGAGTGGAATGGTCACAGAGAGAGAGAGAGAGAGAGAGAGAGCACGGAGTGGAATGGTCACAGAGAGAGAGAGAGCACGGAGTGGAATGGTCACAGAGAGAGAGAGAGCACGGAGTGGAATGGTCACAGAGAGAGAGAGAACGGAGTGGAATGGTCACAGAGAGAGAGAGAGAGAGAGCACGGAGTGGAATGGTCAGAGAGAGAGACAGAGAGAGCACGGAGTGGAAAGGTCACAGAGAGAGAGAGAGAGAGCACGGAGTGGAATGGTCACAGAGAGAGAGAGAGAGAGCACGGAGTGGAATGGTCACAGAGAGAGAGAGAGAGAGAGAGCACGGAGTGGAATGGTCACAGAGAGAGAGAGAGAGAGAGAGCACGGAGTGGAATGGTCACAGAGAGAGAGAGAGAGAGAGAGAGAGCACGGAGTGGAATGGTCAGAGAGAGAGACAGAGAGAGCACGGAGTGGAAAGGTCACAGAGAGAGAGAGAGAGCGCGGAGTGGAATGGTCACAGAGAGAGAGAGAGAGAGCACGGAGTGGAATGGTCACAGAGAGAGAGAGAGAGAGCACGGAGTGGAATGGTCACAGAGAGAGAGAGAGAGAGAGAGAGCACGGAGTGGAATGGTCAGAGAGAGAGACAGAGAGAGCACGGAGTGCAAAGGTCACAGAGAGAGAGAGAGAGAACACGGAGTGGAATGGTGACAGAGAGAGAGAGAGAGAGCACTGAGTCGAATGGTCACAGAGAGAGAGAGAGCACGGAGTGGAATGGTCACAGAGAGAGAGAGAGAGAGCACGGAGTGGAATGGTCACAGAGAGAGAGAGAGAGAGAGAGCACGGAGTGGAATGGTCACAGAGAGAGAGAGAGAGAGAGAGAGCACGGAGTGGAATGGTCACAGAGAGAGAGAAAGAGAGAGCACGGAGTGGAATGGTCAGAGAGAGAGACAGAGAGAGCACGGAGTGGAAAGGTCACAGAGAGAGAGAGAGAGAACACGGAGTGGAATGGTGACAGAGAGAGAGAGAGAGAGCACGGAGTCGAATTGTCACAGAGAGAGAGAGCAAGGAGTGGAATGGTCACAGAGAGAGAGAGAGAGAGCACGGAGTGGAATGGTCACAGAGAGAGAGAGAGCACGGAGTGGGATGGTTACAGAGAGAGAGAGAGCACGGAGTGGAATGGTCACAGAGAGAGAGAGAGAGAGCACAGAGTGGAATGGTCACAGAGAGAGGGAGAGCACGGAGTGGAAAGGTCACAGAGAGAGAGAGAGAGAGCACGGAGTGGAATGGTCACAGAGAGAGAGAGAGAGAGAGCACGGAGTGGAATGGTCACAGAGAGAGAGAGAGAGAGCACGGAGTGGAATGGTCACAGAGAGAGGGAGAGCACGGAGTGGAAAGGTCACAGAGAGAGAGAGAGAGCACGGAGTGGAATGGTGACAGAGAGAGAGAGAGAGCACGGAGTGGAATGGTCACAGAGAGAGAGAGAGAGAGCTCGGAGTGGAATGGTCACAGAGAGAGAGCACGGAGTGGAATGGTCACAGAGAGAGAGAGAGCACGGAGTGGAATGGTCACAGAGAGAGAGAGAGCACGGAGTGGAATGGTCACAGAGAGAGAGACAGCACGGAGTGGAATGGCCACAGGGAGAGAGAGAGCACGGAGTGGAATGGTCACAGAGAGAGAGGGAGAGAGCACGGAGTCGAATGCTCACAGAGAGAGAGAGAGCACGGGAGTGGAATGGTCACAGAGAGAGAGAGAGAGAGAGAGAGCACGGAGTGGAATGGTCACAGAGAGAGAGAGAGAGAGAGCACGGAGTGGAATGGTCACAGAGAGAGAGAGAGAGAGCACGGAGTGGAATGGTCACAGAGAGAGAGAGAGCTCGGAGTGGAATGGCCACATAGAGAGAGAGAGAGAACGGAGTGGAATGGTCACAGAGAGAGAGAGAGCACGGAGTGGAATGGTCACAGAGAGAGAGAGAGAGCACGGAGTGGAAAGGTCACAGAGAGAGAGAGAGTGAGAGAGAGCACGGAGTGGAATGGCCACAGAGAGAGAGAGAGCACGGAGTGGAATGGTCACAGAGAGAGAGAGAGCACGGAGTGGAATGGTCACAGAGAGAGAGGGAGAGAGCACGGAGTGGAATGGTCACAGAGAGAGAGAGAGCACGGAGTGGAATGGTCACAGAGAGAGAGGGAGAGAGCACGGAGTCGAATGGTCACAGAGAGAGAGAGAGCACGGAGTGGAATGGTCACAGAGAGAGAGAGAGAGAGAGCACGGAGTGGAATGGTCACAGAGAGAGAGAGAGAGCACGGAGTGGAATGGTCACAGAGAGAGAGAGAGAGAGAGAGAGCACGGAGTGGAATGGTCACAGAGAGAGAGAGAGAGCACGGAGTGGAATGGTCACAGAGAGAGAGAGCACGGAGTGGAATGGTCACAGAGAGAGAGAGAGCACGGAGTGGAATGGTAACAGAGAGAGAGAGAGAGAGAGCGCGGAGTGGAATGGTCACAGAGAGAGAGAGAGAGAGAGAGAGCGCGGAGTGGAATGGTCACAGAGAGAGAGAGAGAGAGCACGGAGTGGAATGGTCACAGAGAGAGAGAGAGAGAGCACGGAGTGGAATGGTCACAGAGAGAGAGAGAGAGAGCACGGAGTGGAATGGTCACAGAGAGAGAGAGAGCACGGAGTGGAATGGTCACAGAGAGAGAGAGAGAGAGCACGGAGTGGAATGGTCACAGAGAGAGAGAGAGCACGGAGTGGAATGGTCACAGAGAGAGAGGGAGAGAGCACGGAGTGGAATGGTCACAGGGAGAGAGAGATTGAGAGAGAGCACAGAGTGGAATGGCCACAGAGAGAGAGGGAGAGAGCACGGAGTGGAATGGTCACAGAGAGAGAGAGAGTGAGAGAGAGCACGGAGTGGAATGGTCACAGAGAGAGAGAGAGCACGGAGTGGAATGGTCACAGAGAGAGAGAGCACGGAGTGGAATGGTCACAGAGAGAGAGAGAGCACGGAGTGGAATGGTCACAGAGAGAGATAGAGCACGGAGTGGAATGGTCACAGAGAGAGAGAGAGCACGGAGTGGAATGGTCACAGAGAGAGAGCACGGAGTCGAATGGTCACAGAGAGAGAGAGAGCACGGGAGTGGAATGGTCACAGAGAGAGAGAGAGAGAGAGAGAGCACGGAGTGGAATGGTCACAGAGAGAGAGAGAGAGAGAGCACGGAGTGGAATGGTCACAGAGAGAGAGAGCTCGGAGTGGAATGGTCACAGAGAGAGAGAGAGAGCACGGAGTGGAATGGTCACAGAGAGAGAGAGAGTGAGAGAGAGCACGGAGTGGAATGGCCACAGAGAGAGAGAGAGCACGGAGTGGAATGGCCACAGAGAGAGAGAGAGCACGGAGTGGAATGGTCACAGAGAGAGAGAGAGCATGGAGTGATATGGTCACAGAGAGAGGGAGAGCACGGAGTGGAATGGTCACAGAGAGAGAGAGAGAGCACGGAGTCGAATGGTCACAGAGAGAGAGAGAGAGCACGGAGTGGGATGGTTACAGAGAGAGAGAGAGAGAGAGAGAGAGATCACGGTGTGGAATGGTCACAGAGAGACAGAGAGAGAGAGAGCACGGAGTGGAAAGGTCACAGAGAGAGAGAGAGAGCGAGAGAGCACGGAGTGGAATGGTCACAGAGAGAGAGAGAGCACGGAGTGGAATGGTCACAGAGAGAGAGAGAGAGAGAGAGCACGGAGTGGAATGGTCACAGAGAGAGAGAGAGCACGGAGTGGAATGGTCACAGAGAGAGAGAGAGAGCACGGAGTGGAATGGTAACAGAGAGAGAGAGAGAGAGAGCACGGAGTGGAATGGTCACAGAGAGAGAGAGAGAGAGAGCACGGAGTGGAATGGTCACAGATAGAGAGAGAGAGAGAGAGAGCACGGAGTGGAATGGTCACAGAGAGAGAGAGAGAGAGAGCACGGAGTGGAATGGTCACAGAGAGAGAGCACGGAGTGGAATGGTCACAGAGAGAGAGAGCACGGAGTGGAATGGTCAGAGAGAGAGAGAGCACGGAGTGGAATGGTCACAGAGAGAGAGAGAGAGAGAGCACCGAGTGGAATGGTCACAGAGAGAGAGAGCACGGAGTGGAATGGTCACAGAGAGAGAGAGCACGGAGTGGAATGGTCACAGAGAGAGAGCGAGCACGGAGTGGAATGGTCACAGAGAGAGAGAGAGAGAGAGCACCGAGTGGAATGGTCACAGAGAGAGAGAGAGAGAGTGAGAGAAAGCACGGAGTGGAATGGTCACAGAGAGAGATAGAGCACGGAGTGGAATGGTCACAGAGAGAGAGAGAGAGAGCACGGAGTGGAATGGTCACAGAGAGAGAGCACGGAGTGGAATGGTCACAGAGAGAGAGAGAGCACGGAGTGGAATGGTCACAGAGAGAGGAAGAGAGCACGGAGTGGAATGGCCACAGAGAGAGAGAGCACGGAGTGGAATGGTCACAGAGAGAGAGAGAGCACGGAGTGGGATGGTTACAGAGAGAGAGAGAGCACGGAGTGGAATGGTCACAGAGAGAGAGAGAGAGAGCACAGAGTGGAATGGTCACAGAGAGAGGGAGAGCACGGAGTGGAAAGGTCACAGAGAGAGAGAGAGAGAGCACGGAGTGGAATGGTCACAGAGAGAGAGAGAGAGAGAGCACGGAGTGGAATGGTCACAGAGAGAGAGAGAGAGAGCACGGAGTGGAATGGTCACAGAGAGAGGGAGAGCACGGAGTGGAAAGGTCACAGAGAGAGAGAGAGAGCACGGAGTGGAATGGTGACAGAGAGAGAGAGAGAGCACGGAGTGGAATGGTCACAGAGAGAGAGAGAGAGAGCTCGGAGTGGAATGGTCACAGAGAGAGAGCACGGAGTGGAATGGTCACAGAGAGAGAGAGAGCACGGAGTGGAATGGTCACAGAGAGAGAGAGAGCACGGAGTGGAATGGTCACAGAGAGAGAGACAGCACGGAGTGGAATGGCCACAGGGAGAGAGAGAGCACGGAGTGGAATGGTCACAGAGAGAGAGGGAGAGAGCACGGAGTCGAATGCTCACAGAGAGAGAGAGAGCACGGGAGTGGAATGGTCACAGAGAGAGAGAGAGAGAGAGAGAGCACGGAGTGGAATGGTCACAGAGAGAGAGAGAGAGAGAGCACTGAGTGGAATGGTCACAGAGAGAGAGAGAGAGAGCACGGAGTGGAATGGTCACAGAGAGAGAGAGAGCTCGGAGTGGAATGGTCACATAGAGAGAGAGAGAGAACGGAGTGGAATGGTCACAGAGAGAGAGAGAGCACGGAGTGGAATGGTCACAGAGAGAGAGAGAGAGAGCACGGAGTGGAAAGGTCACAGAGAGAGAGAGAGAGTGAGAGAGAGCACGGAGTGGAATGGCCACAGAGAGAGAGAGAGCACGGAGTGGAATGGTCACAGAGAGAGAGAGAGCACGGAGTGGAATGGTCACAGAGAGAGAGGGAGAGAGCACGGAGTGGAATGGTCACAGGGAGAGAGAGAGCACGGAGTGGAATGGTCACAGAGAGAGAGGGAGAGAGCACGGAGTCGAATGGTCACAGAGAGAGAGAGAGCACGGAGTGGAATGGTCACAGAGAGAGAGAGAGAGAGAGCACGGAGTGGAATGGTCACAGAGAGAGAGAGAGAGCACGGAGTGGAATGGTCACAGAGAGAGAGAGAGAGAGAGAGAGCACGGAGTGGAATGGTCACAGAGAGAGAGAGAGAGCACGGAGTGGAATGGTCACAGAGAGAGAGAGCACGGAGTGGAATGGTCACAGAGAGAGAGAGAGCACGGAGTGGAATGGTAACAGAGAGAGAGAGAGAGAGAGAGAGCGCGGAGTGTAATGGTCACAGAGAGAGAGAGAGAGAGAGAGAGAGCGCGGAGTGGAATGGTCACAGAGAGAGAGAGAGAGAGCACGGAGTGGAATGGTCACAGAGAGAGAGAGAGAGAGCACGGAGTGGAATGGTCACAGAGAGAGAGAGAGAGAGCACGGAGTGGAATGGTCACAGAGAGAGAGAGAGCACGGAGTGGAATGGTCACAGAGAGAGAGAGAGAGAGCACGGAGTGGAATGGTCACAGAGAGAGAGAGAGCACGGAGTGGAATGGTCACAGAGAGAGAGGGAGAGAGCACGGAGTGGAATGGTCACAGGGAGAGAGAGATTGAGAGAGAGCACGGAGTGGAATGGCCACAGAGAGAGAGGGAGAGAGCACGGAGTGGAATGGTCACAGAGAGAGAGAGAGTGAGAGAGAGCACGGAGTGGAATGGTCACAGAGAGAGAGAGAGCACGGAGTGGAATGGTCACAGAGAGAGAGAGCACGGAGTGGAATGGTCACAGAGAGAGAGAGAGCACGGAGTGGAATGGTCACAGAGAGAGATAGAGCACGGAGTGGAATGGTTACAGAGAGAGAGAGAGAGCACGGAGTGGAATGGTCACAGAGAGAGAGAGAGCACGGAGTGGAATGGTCACAGAGAGAGAGAGAGCACAGAGTGGAATGGTCACAGAGAGGGAGAGAGCACGGAGTGGAATGGTCACAGAGAGTGAGAGAGTGAGAGAGAGCACGAAGTGGAATGGTCACAGAGAGAGAGAGAGAGAGAGCACGGAGTGGAATGGCCACAGAGAGAGAGGGAGAGAGCACGGAGTGGAATGGTCACAGAGAGAGAGAGAGTGAGAGAGAGCTCGGAGTGGAATGGTCACAGAGAGAGAGAGAGCACGGAGTGCAATGGTCACAGAGAGAGCGAGAGAGAGAGCACGGAGTGGAATGGTCACAGAGAGAGAGAGAGCACGGAGTGGAATGGTCACAGAGAGAGAGAGAGCACGGAGTGGAATGGTCACAGAGAGAGAGCACGGAGTCGAATGGTCACAGAGAGAGAGAGAGCACGGGAGTGGAATGGTCACAGAGAGAGAGAGAGAGAGAGAGCACGGAGTGGAATGGTCACAGAGAGAGAGAGAGAGAGAGCACGGAGTGGAATGGTCACAGAGAGAGAGAGCTCGGAGTGGAATGGTCACAGAGAGAGAGAGAGAGCACGGAGTGGAATGGTCACAGAGAGAGAGAGAGTGAGAGAGAGCACGGAGTGGAATGGCCACAGAGAGAGAGAGAGCACGGAGTGGAATGGCCACAGAGAGAGAGAGAGCACGGAGTGGAATGGTCACAGAGAGAGAGAGAGCATGGAGTGATATGGTCACAGAGAGAGGGAGAGCACGGAGTGGAATGGTCACAGAGAGAGAGAGAGAGCACGGAGTCGAATGGTCACAGAGAGAGAGAGAGAGCACGGAGTGGGATGGTTACAGAGAGAGAGAGAGAGAGAGAGAGAGAGCACGGTGTGGAATGGTCACAGAGAGACAGAGAGAGAGAGAGCACGGAGTGGAAAGGTCACAGAGAGAGAGAGAGAGCGAGAGAGCACGGAGTGGAATGGTCACAGAGAGAGAGAGAGCACGGAGTGGAATGGTCACAGAGAGAGAGAGAGAGAGAGAGCACGGAGTGGAATGGTCACAGAGAGAGAGAGAGCACGGAGTGGAATGGTCACAGAGAGAGAGAGAGAGCACGGAGTGGAATGGTAACAGAGAGAGAGAGAGAGAGAGCACGGAGTGGAATGGTCACAGAGAGAGAGAGAGGGAGAGCACGGAGTGGAATGGTCACAGATAGAGAGAGAGAGAGAGAGAGCACGGAGTGGAATGGTCACAGAGAGAGAGAGAGAGAGAGCACGGAGTGGAATGGTCACAGAGAGAGAGCACGGAGTGGAATGGTCACAGAGAGAGAGAGCACGGAGTGGAATGGTCAGAGAGAGAGAGAGCACGGAGTGGAATGGTCACAGAGAGAGAGAGAGAGAGAGCACCGAGTGGAATGGTCACAGAGAGAGAGAGCACGGAGTGGAATGGTCACAGAGAGAGAGAGCACGGAGTGGAATGGTCACAGAGAGAGAGCGAGCACGGAGTGGAATGGTCACAGAGAGAGAGAGAGAGAGAGCACCGAGTGGAATGGTCACAGAGAGAGAGAGAGAGAGTGAGAGAAAGCACGGAGTGGAATGGTCACAGAGAGAGATAGAGCACGGAGTGGAATGGTCACAGAGAGAGAGAGAGAGAGCACGGAGTGGAATGGTCACAGAGAGAGAGCACGGAGTGGAATGGTCACAGAGAGAGAGAGAGCACGGAGTGGAATGGTCACAGAGAGAGGAAGAGAGCACGGAGTGGAATGGCCACAGAGAGAGAGAGCACGGAGTGGAATGGTCACAGAGAGAGAGAGAGCACGGAGTGGAATGGTCACAGAGAGAGAGAGAGAGAGCACGGAGTGGAATGGTCACAGAGAGAGAGAGAGAGAGCACGGAGTCGAATGGTCACAGAGAGAGAGAGAGAGAGAGCACGGAGTGGAAAGGTCACAGAGAGAGAGAGAGAGAGCACGGAGTGGAATGGTCACAGAGAGAGAGAGAGCACGGAGTGGAATGGTCACAGAGAGAGAGAGAGAGCACGGAGTGGAATGGTCACAGAGAGAGAGAGAGAGCACGGAGTGGAATGGTCACAGAGAGAGAGAGAGCACGGAGTGGAATGGTCACAGAGAGAGAGAGAGAGAGAGAGCACGGAGTGGAATGGTCACAGAGAGAGAGAGAGAGAGAGAGAGCACGGAGTGGAATGGTCACAGAGAGAGAGAGAGAGCACGGAGTGGAATGGTCACAGAGAGAGACAGAGAGAGAGAGAGAGAGAGAGAGAGCACGAAGTGGAATGGTCACAGAGAGAGAGAGAGCGCGGAGTGGAATGGTCACAGAGAGAGAGAGAGAGAGAGAGCACGGAGTGGAATGGTCACAGAGAGAGAGAGAGCACGGAGTGGAATGGTCACAGAGAGAGAACAAAGAACAAAGGAACAAAGAAATGTACAGCACAGGAACAGGCCCTTCGGCCCTACAAGCCCGCGCCGACCATACTGCCCGACTAAACTACAATCTTCTACTCTTCCTGGGTCCGTATCCCTCCATTCCCATCCTATTCATATATTTGTCAAGATGCCCCTTAAATGTCCCTATCGTCCCTGCTTCCACCACCACCTCCGGTAGCGAGTTCCAGGCACCCACTACCCTCTGCGTAAAAAACTTGCCTCGTACATCTACTCTAAACCTTGCCCCTCTCACCTTAAACCTATGCCCCCTAGTAATTGACCCCTCTACCTTGGGAAAAGCCTCTGACTATCCACTCTGTCTATGCCCCTCATAATTTTGTAGACCTCTATCAGGTCGCCCCTCAACCTCCTTCGTTCCAGAGAGAACAAACCGAGTTTATTCAATCGCTCCTCATAGCTTATGCCCTCCATACCAGGCAACATTCTGGTAAATCTCTTCTGCACCCTCTCTAAAGCCTCCACATCCTTCTGGTAGTGTGGCAACCAGAATTGAACACTATACTCCAAGTGTGGCCTAACTAAGGTTCTATACAGCTGCAACATGACTTGCCAATTCTTATACTCAATGCCCCGTCCAATGAAGGCAAGCATGCCGTATGCCTTCTTGACTACCTTCTCCACCTGTGTTGCCCCTTTCAATGACCTGTGGACCTGCACTCCTAGATCTCTTTGACTTTCAATACTCTTGAGGGTTCTACCATTCACTGTATATTCCCTACCTGCATTAGCCCTTCCAAAATGCATTACCTCACATTTGTCCGGATTAACCTCCATCTGCCATCTCTCCGCCCAAGTCTCCAGACAATCTAAATCCTGCTGTATCCTCTGACAGTCCTCATCGCTATCCGCAATTCCACCAACCTTTGTGTCGTCTGCAAACTTACTAATCAGACCAGTTACATTTTCCTCCAAATCATTTATATATACTACAAACAGCAAAGGTCCCAGCACTGATCCCTGTGGAACACCACTGGTCACAGCCCTCCAATTAGAAAAGCATCCCTCCATTGCTACCCTCTGCCTTCTATGGCCTAGCCAGTTCTGAATCCACCTTGCCAGCTCACCCCTGATCCCGTGTGACTTCACCTTTTGTACTAGTCTACCATGAGGGACCTTGTCAAAGGCCTTACTGAAGTCCATGTGGACAACATCCACTGCCCTACCTGCATCAATCATCTTAGTGACCTCCTCGAAAAACTCTTATCAAGTTAGTGAGACACGACCTCCCCTTCACAAAACCGTGCTGCCTCTCACTAATACGTCCATTTGCTTCCAAATGGGAGTAGATCCTGTCTCGAAGAATTCTCTCCAGTAATTTCCCTACCACTGAAGTAAGGCTCACCGGCCTGTAGTTCCCGGGATTATCCTTGCTACCCTTCTTAAACAGAGGAACAACATTGGCTATTCTCCAGTCCTCCGGGACATCCCCTGAAGACAGCGAGGATCCAAAGATTTCTGTCAAGGCCTCAGCAATTTCCTCTCCAGCCTCCTTCAGTATTCTGGGGTAGATCCCATCAGGCCCTGGGGACTTATCTACCTTAATATTTTTTAAGACACCCAACACCTCGTCTTTTTGGATCACAATGTGACCCAGGCTATCTACACCCCCTTCTCCAGACTCAACATCTACCAATTCCTTCTCTTTGGTGAATACTGATGCAAAGTATTCATTTAGTACCTCACCCATTTCCTCTGGCTCCACAAATAGATTCCCTTGCCTATCCTTCAGTGGGCCAACCCTTTCCCTGGCTACCCTCTTGCTTTTTATGTACGTGTAAAAAGCCTTGGGATTTTCCTTAACCCTATTTGCCAATGACTTTTCATGACCCCTTCTAGCCCTCCTGACTCCTTGCTTAAGTTCCTTCCTACTTTCCTTATATGCCACACAGGCTTCGTCTGTTCCCAGCCTTTTAGCCCTGACAAATGCCTCCTTTTTCTTTTTGACGAGGCCTACAATATCACTCGTCATCCAAGGTTCCCGAAAATTGCCGTATTTATCTTTCTTCCTCACAGGAACATGCCTGTCCTGTATTCCCTTCAACTGACACTTGAAAGCCTCCCACATGTCAGATGTTGATTTGCCCTCAAACATCCGCCCCCAATCTATGTTCTTCAGTTCCCGCCTAATATTGTCATAATTAGCCTTCCCCCAATTTAGCACATTCATCCTCGGACCACTCTTATCCTTGTCCACCAGTACTTTAAAACTTACTGAATTGTGGTCACTGTTACTGAAATGCTCCCCTACTGAAACATCTACCACCTGGCCGGGCTCATTCCCCAATACCAGGTCCAGTACCGCCCCTTCCCTAGTTGGACTGTTTACATATTGTTTTAAGAAGCCCTCCTGGATGCTCCTTACAAACTCCGCCCCGTCTAAGCCCCTGGCACTAAGTGAGTCCCAGTCAATATTGGGGAAGTTGAAGTCTCCCATCACCACAACCCTGTTGTTTTTACTCTTTTCCAAAATCTGTCTACCTATCTGCCCCTCTATCTCCCGCTGGCTGTTGGGAGGCCTGTAGTATACCCCCAACATTGTGACTGCACCCTTCTTATTCCTGATCTCTACCCATATAGCCTCACTGCCCTCTGAGGTGTCCTCTCGCAGTATAGCTGTGATATTCTCCCGAACAAGTAGCGCAACTCCGCCTCCCCTTTTACATCCCCCTCTATCCCGCCTGAAACATCTAAATCCTGGAACGTTTAGCTGCCAATCCTGCCCTTCCCTCAACCAGGTCTCTGCAATGGCAATAACATCATAGTTCCAAGTAGTAATCCAAGCTCTAAGTTCATCTGCCTTACCCGTAATGCTCCTTGCATTAAAACATATGCACTTCAGGCCACCAGACCCGCTGTGTTCAGCAACTTTTCCCAGTCTGCTCTGCCTCAGAGCCACACTGTCCCTATTCCCTAGTTCTCCCTCAATGCTCTCACCTTCTGACCTATTGCTCCCGTACCCACCCCCCTGCCATACTAGTTTAAACCCTCCCGTGTGACACTAGCAAACCTCGCGGCCAGGATATTTATGCCTCTCCGGTTTAGATGCAACCCGTCCATCTTATACAGGTCACACCTGCCCCGGAAGAGCTCCCAGTGGTCCAGAAAACGGAAACCCTCCCTCCTACACCAGCTGTTTAGCCACGTGTTTGTCTGCTCTATCTTCCTATTTCTAGCCTCACTGGCACGTGGCACAGGGAGTAATCCCGAGATTACAACCCTCGAGGTCCTGTCCTTTAACT
>NW_027308493.1:37500-45000 GCF_047496885.1 Scyliorhinus torazame | reverse complement strand
GTCAGAGAGAGAGAGAGAGCACGGAGTGGAATGGTCACAGAGAGAGAGAGAGAGAGAGAGCACGGAGTGGAATGGTCACAGAGAGAGAGAAAGAGAGAGCACGGAGTGGAATGGTCACAGAGAGAGAGAGAGAGAGGGCACGGAGTGGAATGGTCACAGAGAGAGAGAGAGAGCACGGAGTGGAATGGTCACAGAGAGAGTGAGAGAGCACGGAGTGGAATGGTCACAGAGAGAGAGAGAGAGAGAGAGCACGGAGTGGAATGGTCACAGAGAGAGAGCACGGAGTGGAATGGTCACAGAGAGAGAGAGAGAGAGCACGGAGTGGAATGGTCACAGAGAGAGAGAGAGCACGGAGTGGAATGGTCACAGAGAGAGAGAGAGAGAGAGAGCAAGGAGTGGAATGGTCACAGAGAGAGAAAGAGAGAGCTCGGAGTGGAATGGTCACAGAGAGAGAGAGAGCACGGAGTGGAATGGTCACAGAGAGAGAGAGAGAGAGAGAGCAAGGAGTGGAATGGTCACAGAGAGAGAAAGAGAGAGCTCGGAGTGGAATGGTCACAGAGAGAGAGAGAGCACGGAGTGGAATGGCCACAGAGAGAGAGAGCACGGAGTCGAATGGTCACAGAGAGAGAGAGAGCACGGAGTGGATTGGTCTCAGAGAGAGAGAGAGAGAGAGCACGGAGTGGAATGGTCACAGAGAGAGAGAGCACGGAGTGGAATGGTCACAGAGAGAGAGAGAGAGATAGCACGGAGTGGAATGGTCACAGAGAGAGAGAGAGAGCACGGAGTGGGATGGTTACAGAGAGAGAGAGAGAGAGCACGGAGTGGAATGGTCACAGAGAGAGAGAGAGCAGGGAGTGGAATGGTCACAGAGAGAGAGAGAGAGAGCAGGGAGTGGAATGGTCACAGAGAGAGAGAGAGAGCGAGTACGGAGTGGAAAGGTCACAGAGAGAGAGAGAGAGAGAGCACGGAGTGGAATGGTCACAGAGAGAGAGAGAGAGAGCATGGAGTGGAATGGTCACAGAGAGAGGGAGAGCACGGAGTGGAATGGTCACAGAGAGAGAGAGAGAGCACGGAGTGGAATGGTCACAGAGAGAGAGAGAGAGCACGGAGTGGAATGGTCACAGAGAGAGAGAGAGAGCACGGAGTGGGATGGTTACAGAGAGAAAGAGAGAGAGCACGGAGTGGAATGGTCACAGAGAGAGAGAGAGAGAGAGCACGGAGTGGAATGGTCACAGAGAGAGAGAGAGAGCACGGAGTGGAATGGTCACAGAGAGAGAGAGAGAGCACAGAGTGGAATGGTCACAGAGAGAGAGAGAGCACGAAGTGGAATGGTCACAGAGAGAGAGGGAGAGAGCACGGAGTCGAATGGTCAGAGAGAGAGAGAGAGCACGGAGTGGAATGGTCACAGAGAGAGAGAGAGAGCACGGAGTGGAATGGTCACAGAGAGAGAGAGAGAGAGAGAGAACGGAGTGGAATGGTCACAGAGAGAGAGGGAGAGAGCACGGAGTCGAATGGTCAGAGAGAGAGAGAGAGCACGGAGTGGAATGGTCACAGAGAGAGAGAGAGAGAGAGAGAGAGAACGGAGTGGAATGGTCACAGAGAGAGCGAGAGAGAGAGAGCACGGAGTGGAATGGTCACAGAGAGAGAGAGAGAGAGAGAGAGCACGGAGTGGAATGGTCACACAGAGAGAGGGAGAGAGCACGGAGTCGAATGGTCAGAGAGAGAGAGAGAGCACGGAGTGGAATGGTCACAGAGAGAGAGAGAGAGAGAGAGAGCACGGAGTGGAATGGTCACAGAGAGAGAGAAAGAGAGAGCACGGAGTGGAATGGTCACAGAGAGAGAGAGAGAGAGGGCACGGAGTGGAATGGTCACAGAGAGAGAGAGAGAGCACGGAGTGGAATGGTCACAGAGAGAGTGAGAGAGCACGGAGTGGAATGGTCACAGAGAGAGAGAGAGAGAGAGCACGGAGTGGAATGGTCACACAGAGAGAGGGAGAGAGCACGGAGTCGAATGGTCAGAGAGAGAGAGAGAGCACGGAGTGAAATGGTCACAGAGAGAGAGAGAGCACGGAGTGGAATGGTCACAGAGAGAGAGAGAGAGAGAGAGAGAGAGAGCACGGAGTGGAATGGTCACAGAGAGAGAGAAAGAGAGAGCACGGAGTGGAATGGTCACAGAGAGAGAGAGAGAGAGGGCACGGAGTGGAATGGTCACAGAGAGAGAGAGAGAGAGAGAGAGCACGGAGTGGAATGGTCACAGAGAGAGAGAGAGAGAGAGAGCACGGAGTGGAATGGTCACAGATAGAGAGAGAGAGAGAGAGAGCACGGAGTGGAATGGTCACAGAGAGAGAGAGAGAGCACGGAGTGGAATGGTCACAGAGAGAGAGGGAGAGAGCACGGAGTGGAACGGTCACAGAGAGAGAGAGAGCACGGAGTCGAATGGTCACAGAGAGAGAGAGAGCACGGAGTGGAATGGTCACAGAGAGAGAGAGAGAGAGCACGGAGTAGAATGGTCACAGAGAGAGAGAGAGAGCACGGAGTGGAATGGTCACAGAGAGAGAGAGAGCACGGAGTGGAATGGTCACAGAGAGAGAGAGAGCACGGAGTGGAATGGTCACAGAGAGAGAGAGAGAGCACGGAGTGGAATGGTCACAGAGAGAGAGAGAGAGAGCACGGAGTGGAATGGTCACAGAGAGAGAGAGAGCTCGGAGTGGAATGGTCACAGAGAGAGAGAGAGAGCACGGAGTGGAATGGTCAGAGAGAGAGAGAGAGAGAGCACGGAGTGGAATGGTCAGAGAGAGAGAGAGGGCACGGAGTGGAATGGTCACAGAGAGAGAGAGAGAGAGCACGGAGTGGAATGGTCACAGAGAGAGAGAGAGAGAGAGCACGGAGTGGAATGGCCACAGAGAGAGAGAGAGAGAGCACGGAGTGGAATGGTCACAGAGAGAGAGCACGGAGTGGAATGGTCACAGAGAGAGAGAGAGAGAGCACGGAGTGGAATGGTCACAGAGAGAGAGCACGGAGTGGAATGGTCACAGAGAGAGAGAGAGAGAGAGAGCAAGGAGTGGAATGGTCACAGAGAGAGAAAGAGAGAGCTCGGAGTGGAATGGTCACAGAGAGAGAGAGAGCACGGAGTGGAATGGTCACAGAGAGAGAGAGAGAGAGAGAGAGCAAGGAGTGGAATGGTCACAGAGAGAGAAAGAGAGAGCTCGGAGTGGAATGGTCACAGAGAGAGAGAGAGCACGGAGTGGAATGGCCACAGAGAGAGAGAGCACGGAGTCGAATGGTCACAGAGAGAGAGAGAGCACGGAGTGGATTGGTCACAGAGAGAGAGAGAGAGAGGGCACGGAGTGGAATGGTCACAGAGAGAGAGAGAGAGCACGGAGTGGAATGGTCACAGAGAGAGAGAGAGAGCACGGAGTGGAATGGTCACAGAGAGAGAGAGAGAGATAGCACGGAGTGGAATGGTCACAGAGAGAGAGAGAGAGCACGGAGTGGGATGGTTACAGAGAGAGAGAGAGAGAGAGCACGGAGTGGAATGGTCACAGAGAGAGAGAGAGCAGGGAGTGGAATGGTCACAGAGAGAGAGAGAGAGAGCAGGGAGTGGAATGGTCACAGAGAGAGAGAGAGAGCGAGTACGGAGTGGAAAGGTCACAGAGAGAGAGAGAGAGAGAGCACGGAGTGGAATGGTCACAGAGAGAGAGAGAGAGAGCATGGAGTGGAATGGTCACAGAGAGAGGGAGAGCACGGAGTGGAATGGTCACAGAGAGAGAGAGAGAGAGCACGGAGTGGAATGGTCACAGAGAGAGAGAGAGAGAGAGCACGGAGTGGAATGGCCACAGAGAGAGAGAGAGCACGGAGTGGAATGGTCACAGAGAGAGAGAGAGAGAGCACGGAGTGGAATGGTCACAGAGAGAGAGAGAGAGCACGGAGTGGAATGGTCACAGAGAGAGAGAGATAGCACAGAGTGGAATGGTCACAGAGAGAGAGAGAGCACGGAGTGGAATGGTCACAGAGAGAGAGAGAGCACGGAGTGGAATGGTCACAGAGAGAGAGGGAGAGAGCACGGAGTCGAATGGTCAGAGAGAGAGAGAGAGCACGGAGTGGAATGGTCACAGAGAGAGAGAGAGCACGGAGTGGAATGGTCACAGAGACAGAGAGAGAGAGAGAGAACGGAGTGGAATGGTCACAGAGAGAGAGGGAGAGAGCACGAAGTCGAATGGTCAGAGAGAGAGAGAGAGCACGGAGTGGAATGGTCACAGAGAGAGAGAGAGAGAGAGAGAACGGAGTGGAATGGTCACAGAGAGAGCGAGAGAGAGAGAGCACGGAGTGGAATGGTCACACAGAGAGAGGGAGAGAGCACGGAGTCGAATGGTCAGAGAGAGAGAGAGAGCACGGAGTGAAATGGTCACAGAGAGAGAGAGAGCACGGAGTGGAATGGTCACACAGAGAGAGGGAGAGAGCACGGAGTCGAATGGTCAGAGAGAGAGAGAGAGCACGGAGTGGAATGGTCACAGAGAGAGAGAGAGAGAGAGCACGGAGTGGAATGGTCACAGAGAGAGAGAAAGAGAGAGCACGGAGTGGAATGGTCACAGAGAGAGAGAGAGAGAGGGCACGGAGTGGAATGGTCACAGAGAGAGAGAGAGAGAGAGAGCACGGAGTGGAATGGTCACAGAGAGAGAGAGAGAGAGAGAGCACGGAGTGGAATGGTCACAGATAGAGAGAGAGAGAGAGAGAGCACGGAGTGGAATGGTCACAGAGAGAGAGAGAGAGAGCACGGAGTGGAATGTTCACAGAGAGAGAGGGAGAGAGCACGGAGTGGAACGGTCACAGAGAGAGAGAGAGCACGGAGTCGAATGGTCACAGAGAGAGAGAGAGCACGGAGTGGAATGGTCACAGAGAGAGAGAGAGAGAGCACGGAGTAGAATGGTCACAGAGAGAGAGAGAGAGCACGGAGTGGAATGGTCACAGAGAGAGAGAGAGCACGGAGTGGAATGGTCACAGAGAGAGAGAGAGAGAGAGAGAGCACGGAGTGGAATGGTCACAGAGAGAGAGAGAGAGCACGGAGTGGAATGGTCACAGAGAGAGAGAGAGAGAGCACGGAGTGGAATGGTCACAGAGAGAGAGAGAGCTCGGAGTGGAATGGTCACAGAGAGAGAGAGAGAGCACGGAGTGGAATGGTCAGAGAGAGAGAGAGAGCACGGAGTGGAATGGTCACAGAGAGAGAGAGGGCACGGAGTGGAATGGTCACAGAGAGAGAGAGAGAGAGCACGGAGTGGAATGGTCACAGAGAGAGAGAGAGAGAGAGCACGGAGTGGAATGGCCACAGAGAGAGAGAGAGAGAGCACGGAGTGGAATGGTCACAGAGAGAGAGCACGGAGTGGAATGGTCACAGAGAGAGAGAGAGAGAGCACGGAGTGGAATGGTCACAGAGAGAGAGCACGGAGTGGAATGGTCACAGAGAGAGAGAGAGAGAGCTCGGAGTGGAATGGTCACAGAGAGAGAAAGAGAGAGCTCGGAGTGGAATGGTCACAGAGAGAGAGAGAGCACGGAGTGGAATGGTCACAGAGAGAGAGAGAGAGAGAGAGCAAGGAGTGGAATGGTCACAGAGAGAGAAAGAGAGAGCTCGGAGTGGAATGGTCACAGAGAGAGAGAGAGAGAGCACGGAGTGGAATGGCCACAGAGAGAGAGAGCACGGAGTCGAATGGTCACAGAGAGAGAGAGAGCACGGAGTGGAATGGTCACACAGAGAGAGGGAGAGAGCACGGAGTCGAATGGTCAGAGAGAGAGAGAGAGCACGGAGTGGAATGGTCACAGAGAGAGAGAGAGAGAGAGAGAGAGCACGGAGTGGAATGGTCACAGAGAGAGAGAAAGAGAGAGCTCGGAGTGGAATGGTCACAGAGAGAGAGAGAGCACGGAGTGGAATGGTCACAGAGAGAGAGAGAGAGAGAGAGAGCAAGGAGTGGAATGGTCACAGAGAGAGAAAGAGAGAGCTCGGAGTGGAATGGTCACAGAGAGAGAGAGAGCACGGAGTGGAATGGCCACAGAGAGAGAGAGCACGGAGTCGAATGGTCACAGAGAGAGAGAGAGCACGGAGTGGATTGGTCACAGAGAGAGAGAGAGAGAGGGCACGGAGTGGAATGGTCACAGAGAGAGAGAGAGAGCACGGAGTGGAATGGTCACAGAGAGAGAGAGAGAGCACGGAGTGGAATGGTCACAGAGAGAGAGAGAGAGATAGCACGGAGTGGAATGGTCACAGAGAGAGAGAGAGAGCACGGAGTGGGATGGTTACAGAGAGAGAGAGAGAGAGAGCACGGAGTGGAATGGTCACAGAGAGAGAGAGAGCAGGGAGTGGAATGGTCACAGAGAGAGAGAGAGAGAGCAGGGAGTGGAATGGTCACAGAGAGAGAGAGAGAGCGAGTACGGAGTGGAAAGGTCACAGAGAGAGAGAGAGAGAGAGCACGGAGTGGAATGGTCACAGAGAGAGAGAGAGAGAGCATGGAGTGGAATGGTCACAGAGAGAGGGAGAGCACGGAGTGGAATGGTCACAGAGAGAGAGAGAGAGAGCACGGAGTGGAATGGTCACAGAGAGAGAGAGAGAGAGAGCACGGAGTGGAATGGCCACAGAGAGAGAGAGAGCACGGAGTGGAATGGTCACAGAGAGAGAGAGAGAGAGCACGGAGTGGAATGGTCACAGAGAGAGAGAGAGAGCACGGAGTGGAATGGTCACAGAGAGAGAGAGATAGCACAGAGTGGAATGGTCACAGAGAGAGAGAGAGCACGGAGTGGAATGGTCACAGAGAGAGAGAGAGCACGGAGTGGAATGGTCACAGAGAGAGAGGGAGAGAGCACGGAGTCGAATGGTCAGAGAGAGAGAGAGAGCACGGAGTGGAATGGTCACAGAGAGAGAGAGAGCACGGAGTGGAATGGTCACAGAGACAGAGAGAGAGAGAGAGAACGGAGTGGAATGGTCACAGAGAGAGAGGGAGAGAGCACGAAGTCGAATGGTCAGAGAGAGAGAGAGAGCACGGAGTGGAATGGTCACAGAGAGAGAGAGAGAGAGAGAGAACGGAGTGGAATGGTCACAGAGAGAGCGAGAGAGAGAGAGCACGGAGTGGAATGGTCACACAGAGAGAGGGAGAGAGCACGGAGTCGAATGGTCAGAGAGAGAGAGAGAGCACGGAGTGAAATGGTCACAGAGAGAGAGAGAGCACGGAGTGGAATGGTCACACAGAGAGAGGGAGAGAGCACGGAGTCGAATGGTCAGAGAGAGAGAGAGAGCACGGAGTGGAATGGTCACAGAGAGAGAGAGAGAGAGAGCACGGAGTGGAATGGTCACAGAGAGAGAGAAAGAGAGAGCACGGAGTGGAATGGTCACAGAGAGAGAGAGAGAGAGGGCACGGAGTGGAATGGTCACAGAGAGAGAGAGAGAGAGAGAGCACGGAGTGGAATGGTCACAGAGAGAGAGAGAGAGAGAGCACGGAGTGGAATGGTCACAGATAGA